>NW_028244044.1:0-105801 GCF_964263255.1 Lissotriton vulgaris
CGTTGCTGCTAAACTCCAAAAAGATCCATGACCGTGTAATACATTACTACTGTTCTTAACATTTTTTCTCTAATCTTCTGTTATCATCATCAAGAATTCCACTTATATCTTAATGATAATGATCACAACATCAGATTTACTATGGAATACAGTAACGTCAAACTCCCATTCTTGGATGTTGAATTCTTTATTGAGAATAAGACAATCCAAAGCAGACTATATCGGAAAAGTACAGCTTGTAACTCCTTACTACACGCGACTAGCGCTCACCCAGAACATCAGAAGAAGGCGATCCCTTATGGAGAACTAGTCAGTACACGCCGCAATTGCAGCATAGACGCAGAGTTTGAAACACAAAAACAGGGAGTGATTAAGAGATTTACTAATAGAGGATACAAACAGAAGGAACTGCAGAAAGCAGAGTGTAGAATAAATAAACTAGCCAGAATAGACACCTTAAAAGAGAAGCCCAAACAAACAAACAAACAAGAGAAGATCAGACTGGTGACAGGTTACAACAATTGGGCCACTGTCCTACGAAAGAGTCTAAACAAACACTGGCATCTACTCAGTAATGACAACACACTGAATAAACACATAACAATCAGACCAACACTTACGTATAGGAAAGGGACAACACTGAGAAATATACTGAGCCCGAGCTACCCTCAAAGTACAAGAAAGAGGAACTGGCTGACAGACCCAGGCTTCTTTAGCTGTGGAATGTGTGTGGCTTGTAAATGGGCTTACAAAAAGATGAAGGGATTCAAAGGGCCCCACAACAAGGAATATCAAATTTACACCACAATTAATTGTTGTAGTAAATATGTGGTATACGCTCTAGACTGCAAATGCGGCAAACGATACATAGGAAGTACAAAGAGACCGCTAAGAGACAGAATAAACGAACATATCAGGGCAGTGAAACAAGGTGACATGCGCTACCCAGTGGCAGCACACATGTCCATCTGTCCTGCACAAACACAAAGTCATTCTTTCCAGTACTTTGGAATTGAACATGTACCTATCCACCCCAGAGGGGGTAATAGAGAACTAGCTCTACGAAGGAGGGAGGCCATCTGGATAATGACACTTCAAAGTGTAGAACTGGGCCTCAACATTGATCAGGAGCTACATTATTTTTTAGGCACATAAGCACAACAGGATCAAATATCTGTAGAACCGGATTAGAAACTGTGATTAATGGGAAAATCTGTACATGTAAAGAAAAGCAATCAGTACTATATATGAGCATTAATCAAATTGTATTGTATGCCTGTATATTCATCTTTGATGTGGGCCACTTAATGGCAAAAAACAGTGTTCTGAGCCCATTTGGGATGGAGAAATTCGATAGAATAGAGACTGGCCCAAAACAAATCTCATAGTGAACAATGTGACCTATACAAAACACATATACAATGGGGAGCACTAAATGGTAAGGTTTATTACTACTAATTAGAAACCCTCACATTTTGAAAACAGGAATTTCACCAATAACTGGATGAACTATGAAAATATGAAGCACCGGCAGAATGAGAAGTTATAAATTGACTACCACCGCAATTTACTCTGGACCTAAACAAATCCCCAACCTATAAATCATTCGATAATATTATTTTATTCAATCTCTTCGAACGATTTAAATATACCGAATAAAACGTTTCAATCGTGAATTACAGAAATCTATATACGAAAACGTTATCCTTTAATGAATATAAACTAAATAGACATCGAGATATTTACTATTTTTAAAAATACTGCTAAAAGGGCCATTCTCACTATACTTTGTGGGTAGTCCAATATGGCCGCCTGAGTAGCAACCAGGAAATCATGGGATGGGATCTCTATGTGACAGACAATACCCGGAAGTGAAGCGTGCAGACTAACGGGTATCATTTCCGATTTAAATACATGGCGCCAAATCGACCGGACAAACACTGCAACGTAAATGTAGCAGAAGGGACGTATTACCTCCCGAAAAAGAACACCACGATAAGGTAAGAAATAAGAACAACCTTAGAGATCATGCATTAGGATTAGATTTAGAATACTGCTGTTTAAACGCAGTCCGCACGAAACAGTGTGGGGCTTAGCACGATCGAGCGCGTAAGGCTGTAATTTAATCATGCCAGTCTCAAGACAGAATCTAAAAACGGTATCGCTAACGGGAACAACACAGGGTAACTTAATGTGGGGAGCACCATGAAGAATAACAGTACGGCGCAGCCTAATATTAAAATTAAACCAAATCAGAACTCAAATTAAATATACAACACGAGGGCAAAATAAGGGGAGCACTACCAAATACGAGAACACCCCTTTCTACCTGAAATATTCATAAATGAATACCCTTTAGTATAACATAAAAAATGCGAACAAAAATGCATGTGACTTTTCTAATTAGTTAAAGTAGAGTCAGAAAATTGAGTGTGTCACAGTATAACCTACACTAAGTTTGACACATTATTCACAGCTTACTGATATTGAACCAACATCCTGGTCAATACTTGGAAGAAGATTCCGCTATATTTACATCATCCCCACAAGAACCCCTCTGAGGGTTGGAATTATCACCTCAAATTATGTAAGTATTGCTTATACAAACTATATGGATTGAATAAATTAATCAAATATAGTACCAACTGGAGCAAAATGGATCTGACAATCCGCCCCTACATTCTTCCATACAGAACTACAGAAACAGTGGAGAATAGGTACCAAGCGCATGGTTCTTAAATATGCATGAACTCACTATTTTATAATAAAAACACAGATACTATTCACAAATGTTCTTCAAAAGAACTTGCATGCCGTCCCGAAAATAACGCTAAGTACACTTTCACCGGTCTCTCCATGTCACTAAATGGGCTCATACTCCTTAAAATGTTAATGAACAATAATTCCCACAGATTGTAAATACTTTGTGCTTTATTAAAACAAACATGCACTAATGGTTTAAATGGATTTTCACACCACCAGTATATCTATATAAGTCACGAAATGATGATAACAGAAGATTAGAGAAAAAATGTTAAGAACAGTAGTAATGTATTACAACAACATTACCCCTTTTTTCTAACAGCCTTGAAAAAGTCGGGGGTTACATTCCCCAAAACGATGAAACACGTGTCGGCTGTGACGTCTCCTGAAATAAACAACAACCAACCCTGAATAAAAGGATTGAGAATTTATTTTGTGTGTGAACTGTATGGTGGAAACACATGTATATAGTTGTAATATAATATACTAAACGTGTGCTAAGGAGTCTCAAGCATCTTGTGGCTTTTGCCTAACTAGAAGAGGGAAAGTGGTTCTCTTCTCCTTGTAGCACCGTGGAAATATTATAATTGATTACCCAAATTTTGGACAGGTGCACATCCCTCAGTGGCGCCAATACCTAGTAAAATTACCACTATTCTAGTAGCTAAACATTTGTCTGTAACTAGGGGCAGCCTGCGGGAACACCATGAACTCTATGACAAATAATAGAGCAGACAAAGACAAAGAAGCAGAGGATCTATTTAATAACATAGGTATGCAACAACCTAGTACCTCTTCAGGTCAAGGAGGACAACTCCCTAGACAAGAGGGTCTCAAAGAAAAATTCGTAAGACTAGAAAAGCTCAAGATCACAGAATCGTCAAGGTGGTGGGATGCAGCAACCCTAAAACAATATATAAAGGTTAAAAGAATCCCAAGGGGCCTCAGATCACAGATCATGCCAACATACGAGGACCTTGAGCCGGATCTTTTACTAGCCTGGGAGAAAGAACTGACCAATAATTCTAACAATTTGATAATGATATTAATAGAAAACTGTGAAAGGAAAGTGGCCAAATTACAAGTAGAGATAGACAAACATGAGCAAGAAATCAAAGAGCTTAATCTCCCTGATGTGACCACAAAGAACTATCAGATCCTAAATGACATAGTACAACGACATGTCACAGACATTAAATATAAGAAGAGTAAGAAACTTAAGAGGGATGAACGAGACTACCTGGGCGGGAGGGTATTCACCTTCGGCAAAAAATATGATCACCTCATCCCCAAAAACACTACTCAGACTCCAAGTGAAACCGTGTCGGTTGGCTCCAGCACAACTTCCCTAGATACCATCAACTCAAGTGAGAATAGCATAGAAGTAATGGGAGCTACAAGTGCAGTTGACCCTAATAATAGTTTTTTATTGGAAATCAACAGAATAAAAAAGGGGAACAGGGAAGGCAAGAAACAAGGTCCACAAGGAAAACAAGGAGAGGCAAAAGAGCAGGCGCCAGGTCAAAACAGAGAAGGAATGAGAACCAGGTCCTGGAATCAGAATCAGAGGAAATAAATAATGTAACAGTTATGAATTTGAGTGACCTTGACCTCACAAAAGACGTGATATCTGTGTTAGAAAAGGGTATGAGTTTCTGCCCGAACAATGTTGGTGATTTGTGTAGCACAAAAATTGATTTGTTTAAATTTACCCGACGTCTGAAATTGAAGAAACACTTTGAAATGACTAAATCGACAAATAAAGAATTGCAGCAAAATTTGGGTATGATGGCTAATGATAATTATTGTATTCAAGATATTTTAGATACCAGATTATTATTGTCAATTACAGAATGTGAAGATGAAGTCATACTCACAGAAAGAATTATGAGGGATTTTGACATAAACATGGACTATAATATCACAAGTGGGTTAAAAGACAAATCCAAATGGACACCGACACTCACAGCGGGTAACAATATAGATCAGTTTTATGAGGCGGTAACAGCTGACCTAGACCAACACAATATCAAGAATACCGTTGAACATATACACAAAGACAACCTAACTAAGGAGGAAAGGAAAGCACTCAAAGAACTGAGCACAAACAAGGAAATAACAATTAGAGAAGCAGATAAAGGGGGAAACATGGTAATAATGCTAAGTAAGGATTATGACCATGAAATACTTGCCCAACTGCAAAACAGTGAATGTTATGAACAAATAGGAACCAACCCGATGTGGAGACTGACAGAATACATTAACAGACTATTAAAACAATGGCATGGAAAAGGTCTAATAGTTGATAATGAACACACTTATTTGAGAATAGATAGACCAAGATACCCATGCATTTACACAGTACCTAAGTTACACAAACCCCACACTTTCCCCCCAGGTAGACCAATTATATCGGGCATCGGGGGGCCAACTGAAAGGCTTTCAGAGTATGTGGACGTGTTTCTAAAACCATTAGTACAAAAAGTACATAAGAGACACCAAACATATTCTAGGGACCATGGCAGACCTACCATGGGATGAAAACATGATAATGGTCACATTAGACGTAGTCTCTTTATATACTTGCATCAAAAGAGACACGGGACTGACTGCTGTTAAACACATGCTTAACAGGAGAACTGCCAGCGCATGGTCACACACGGAGATGATCTTAGAGATGATTGAAACAATTTTGGACAATAACATATTCCTTTTCAAAGATCAATGGTACAGGCAAAAGCAAGGAGTGGCGATGGGCTCCAGGTTTTCGCCCTCATATGCCAACCTAGTGATGGGAAGGTTTGAGGAAACGAGAATCTGGGGTCCACCGGCCTCAGAATGGAATAATGAAATCCTGTATTGGGGAAGATATATTGACGATTGTTTTATGATTTGGACAGGCACATCAGAAAAACTGCAAGAATTCCACTTATATCTTAATGATAATGATCACAACATCAGATTTACTATGGAATACAGTAACATCAAACTCCCATTCTTGGATGTTGAATTCTTTATTGAGAATAAGACAATCCAAAGCAGACTATATCGGAAAAGTACAGCTTGTAACTCCTTACTACACGCGACTAGCGCTCACCCAGAACATCAGAAGAAGGCGATCCCTTATGGAGAACTAGTCAGAACACGCCGCAATTGCAGCATAGACGCAGAGTTTGAAACACAAAAACAGGGAGTGATTAAGAGATTTACTAATAGAGGATACAAACAGAAGGAACTGCAGAAAGCAGAGTGTAGAATAAATAAACTAGCCAGAATAGACACCTTAAAAGAGAAGCCCAAACAAACAAACAAACAAGAGAAGATCAGACTGGTGACAGGTTACAACAATTGGGCCACTGTCCTACGAAAGAGTCTAAACAAACACTGGCATCTACTCAGTAATGACAACACACTGAATAAACACATAACAGACAGACCAACACTTACGTATAGGAAAGGGACAACACTGAGAAATATACTGAGCCCGAGCTACCCTCAAAGTACAACAAAGAGGAACTGGCTGACAGACCCAGGCTTCTTTAGCTGTGGAATGTGTGTGGCTTGTAAATGGGCTTACAAAAAGATGAAGGGATTCAAAGGGCCCCACAACAAGGAATATCAAATTTACACCACAATTAATTGTTGTAGTAAATATGTGGTATACGCTCTAGACTGCAAATGCGGCAAACGATACATAGGAAGTACAAAGAGACCGCTAAGAGACAGAATAAACGAACATATCAGGGCAGTGAAACAAGGTGACATGCGCTACCCAGTGGCAGCACACATGTCCATCTGTCCTGCACAAACACAAAGTCATTCTTTCCAGTACTTTGGAATTGAACATGTACCTATCCACCCCAGAGGGGGTAATAGAGAACTAGCTCTACGAAGGAGGGAGGCTATCTGGATAATGACACTTCAAAGTGTAGAACTGGGCCTCAACATTGATCAGGAGCTACATTATTTTTTAGGCACATAAGCACAACAGGATCAAATATCTGTAGAACCGTATTAGAAACTGTGATTAATGGGAAAATCTGTACATGTAAAGAAAAGCAATCAGTACTATATATGAGCATTAATCAAATTGTATTGTATGCCTGTATATTGATCTTTGATGTGGGCCACTTAATGGCAAAAAACAGTGTTCTGAGCCCATTTGGGATGGAGAAATTCAATAGAATAGAGACTGGCCCAAAACAAATCTCATAGTGAACAATGTGACCTATACAAAACACATATACAATGGGGAGCACTAAATGGTAAGGTTTATTACTACTAATTAGAAACCCTCACATTTTGAAAACAGGAATTTCACCAATAACTGGATGAACTATGAAAATATGAAGCACCGGCAGAATGAGAAGTTATAAATTGACTACCACCGCAATTTACTCTGGACCTAAACAAATCCCCAACCTATAAATCATTCGATAATATTATTTTATTCAATCTCTTCGAACGATTTAAATATACCGAATAAAACGTTTCAATCGTGAATTACAGAAATCTATATACGAAAACGTTATCCTTTAATGAATATAAACTAAATAGACATCGAGATATTTACTATTTTTAAAAATACTGCTAAAAGGGCCATTCTCACTATACTTTGTGGGTAGTCCAATATGGCCGCCTGAGTAGCAACCAGGAAATCATGGGATGGGATCTCTATGTGACAGACACGACCCGGAAGTGAAGCGTGCAGACTAACGGGTATCATTTCCGATTTAAATACATGGCGCCAAATCGACCGGACAAACACTGCAACGTATATGTAGCAGAAGGGACGCATTACCTCCCGAAAAAGAACACCACGATAAGGTAAGAAATAAGAACAAACTTAGAGATCATGCATTAGGATTAGATTTAGAATACTGCTGTTTAAACGCAGTCCGCACGTAACAGTGTGGGGCTTAGCACGATCGAGCGCGTATGGCTGTAATTTAATCATGCCAGTGTCAAGACAGAATCTAAAAACGGTATCGCTAACGGGAACAACACGGGGTAACTTAATGTGGGGAGCACCATGAAGAATAACAGTACGGCGCAGCCTAATATTAAAATTAAACCAAATCAGAACTCAAATTAAATATACAACACGAGGGCAAAATAAGGGGAGCACTACCAAATACGA
Organism: Lissotriton vulgaris; assembly: GCF_964263255.1. Taxonomy (NCBI): domain Eukaryota; kingdom Metazoa; phylum Chordata; class Amphibia; order Caudata; family Salamandridae; genus Lissotriton; species Lissotriton vulgaris. The sequence continues at coordinate 7,904 of NW_028244044.1, forward strand.
GAACACCCCTTTCTACCTGAAATATTCATAAATGAATACCCTTTAGTATAACATAAAAAATGCGAACAAAAATGCATGTGACTTTTCTAATTAGTTAAAGTAGAGTCAGAAAATTGAGTGTGTCACAGTATAACCTACACTAAGTTTGACACATTATTCACAGCTTACTGATATTGAACCAACATCCTGGTCAATACTTGGAAGAAGATTCCGCTATATTTACATCATCCCCACAAGAACGCCTCTGAGGGTTGGAATTATCACCTCAAATTATGTAAGTATTGCTTATACAAACTATATGGATTGAATAAATTAATCAAATATAGTACCAACTGGAGCAAAATGGATCTGACAATCCGCCCCTACATTCTTCCATACAGAACTACAGAAACAGTGGAGAATAGGTACCAAGCGCATGGTTCTTAAATATGCATGAACTCACTATTTTATAATAAAAACACAGATACTATTCACAAATGTTCTTCAAAAGAACTTGCATGCCGTCCCGAAAATAACGCTAAGTACACTTTCACCGGTCTCTCCATGTCACTAAATGGGCTCGTACTCCTTAAAATGTTAATGAACAATAATTCCCACAAATTGTAAATACTTTGTGCTTTATTAAAACAAACATGCACTAATGGTTTAAATGGATTTTCACACCACCAGTATATCTATATAAGTCACGAAATTATGATAACAGAAGATTAGAGAAAAAATGTTAAGAACAGTAGTAATGTATTACAACAACATTACCCCTTTTTTCTAACAGCCTTGAAAAAGTCGGGGGTTACATTCCCCAAAACGACGAAACACGTGTCGGCTGTGACGTCTCCTGAAATAAACAACAACCAACCCTGAATAAAAGGATTGAGAATTTATTTTGTGTGTGAACTGTATGGTGGAAACACATGTATATAGTTGTAATATAATATACTAAACGTGTGCTAAGGAGTCTCAAGCATCTTGTGGCTTTTGCCTAACTAGAAGAGGGAAAGTGGCTCTCTTCTCCTTGTAGCACCGTGGAAATATTATAATTGATTACCCAAATTTTGGACAGGTGCACATCCCTCAGTGGCGCCAATACCTAGTAAAATTACCACTATTCTAGTAGCTAAAGATCCATGACCGTGTCTAAGGTGGACTTTTATATGTACTGTACAGAACTAAGGGCCTCATTAGGATGGCGGGCGGGCCTAGCGGTAAACGGGACCGTCCGCCTTAAGGGCGGGGGTCCCGGGAGTGGCATTAGGATGTGCCTGCCACAGTGGCGGGCACATCCTGTAATTTTAGCATTGTGGCGGGCGGTGCTCTCTGCACCGCCCGCCACAATGCTAAAAATGCATTGTAGCATTTGCATAATGTAAGCGGCAGGCGCCGCGCGGTGCCTGCCACTTTCATTATGCAAATGCAGGGGGGTACTATAGGTACCCCCATGTGCTCCCCCCTACTGTGCTTCACTCTGGGGGACCACAGAGGGCCCGGAGTGAAGTCCGCCTGCCTTTCCGTGGCGGCATTGCTGCCACGGAAAGGCATTGTAAAATGCCCATAATAATATGGCTGGAGGTGTCTGATAGACATTGCCACCATATTATTCCTTTTCCGCCCCGGCCGCAAGGCGACCGGGGCGGAGAAGTGGAGGGCGGTGTTTTGCTCTGCCGTGGTCTCCCCCACCATTCTAGTATGACGGGGGGAATACAGGGAAGGATGGTGGGCGGATTGCCCCCGCCAGGCTGGCAGTGGCTACCGCCAGCCTGGCGGGGGCAATCCGCCCGCCATCCTAATGGACCCCTAAATGTGTTGCTCGAGCATTCCTCAGATTGACCTCTGACCTTGGGCATCTCCTCGGTTGTCACAACGAGGCCTAAAAAATAAACTATTGAATCCTAAAACTTGAAGAAAAGGAAGTAATGAGATTTATATAAGTACTCATTATCAGAATGTACTGTTGGCCAGGCGTGTTATTATGCTCCTCACTGCTAAAGTGGCAAGTATACATGAAAGGGAAGTTTGGTTAGGGATGTACCATGTTACAACGCATACCGTTACAACTACCTACCATTACAACGCGACCATTACAACGCATACCATTACAACGCATATCGCTTTGAGGTGCTGGATAGTGGTAAGTATAATTTACTATTCTAACTCCAGTCCCCGTGGACCCTAGGGAAGGTGTTGGATAGTAAATTATACTTATTCCCTATCCTAGAGCGCCCCCCAGCGCAATGCGTTGTAATGGTATGCGTTGTAAAAGTCGCGTTGTAATGGTAGTGCGGAGTAACGAATGCGTTGTAACAGGTGTATACCTTTGGTTAGTCTTGTAGAATGTCTGCTTTGTTGTGGTACTCCTAAGAATGAATAAACTAATTCTGTGTTCAGGGAAAGTAGGAGTTTATGGGGACAACACATTCATCTAATTTATTATTGTAACAGCATCTCAATGGTACTCTAAATTGTAATGAAATCAGATAGTCATCACGTTACTGGACACAATTTGTCTAATGCAAGTTCATCTATTATTAAACAGCAGACAAGTTAGAACAAAAACACACACTTAACAAACTAACTATGCAGGACCAATATAAAATTGATAGCGCATCCTGGACTATCCTTGAATTCAAGCACAATAGCTTAATTTCCTGCTGCTAACAGTGACGGTAAGTACTCTGATTAGACTATAGCTCTCCCATGCCTCATGTGCACATGGCAGATGCTCCACACTCCCACTTTGCCAACATCTATGAGCTGGTTCTGTAAAAGGGGGGTGATTCAATCGATAACCTTTAAGTATTGCCCGGCGTTAGTCGCCTCTCATACCACTCGATAATTATCAAACAAAGAGGCAGGCGCTGGAGACTGGAAGGCAGGAAACAGAAGTTTATTCCGTCGGAGCAGAACACATCAGATCAGACAACAGGGTATTGTCTCGACGTGCTCTAACCGCATCTCTGAGGCCTGGCCTCTTATACACAGGTTTATGGTTTTTATTGCAGTTTATTACATGTAGCACATTCTTACAAATACTTTGAAGTACGGAAAGACATCCTCGGAATCCCCGCTTCAGGCCTGTTACCACACATATCTACAGTAGAAGTCCCCACCCCGATCTCAGTAGGTGTTGACTGACGCGCAACTGGACATTCCGCCAGTTCCCGGAATGTGTGCGGCTGATCGGATCTCATGGGGTGGGAGCTTTGATCAATCGTGGCTCCTTTGAAGAGGGGCAACTTCTTACAGTAGGGGGCAATAAACTGCATCCACAGGACTAGGTGATGGCCTGGGATCGGGTCTAACAATCGGGCACAGAGGAAGGGGGTTTATCAAAGGATGTGTGATCATGAAAGGGATGGAGGGAGGTGTTAGCCGGGTCCGGGATGTGGCTCTGAGGCAGGGCCGCGCTGAAGGGGTGGTTTATGGCCCAAGCATGTGAGAGCGGGGGCTGTCAGTGTGCGGGGGATGCTTGCGAGGTCAGAGAGAGACGCGCTGGCGATCGGCAGTTGGCAGAGAGGCCATGATACTCAAAATAACTGCTGCTTACGCACAAGTATGAGCCTGGAAAAGGGACAAGATGGCGCCGATAATGTTTACTCCGCAACCTAGATTTTAACAGTCCTCCCTTTTCAACATATTTAGCCAGCTTGTCAATCTATATCTATCCCCCTTATGTTACGGATTTCCACTTCGTATAAAGCTTTCATTCGTTCAGCTTCGAAGTCCAGAGTCTTAGGGCAGATACAGTTCGCAAAAAGTGAGCACAGGGGCGGCAAGCATTGAAAACCCAGGCAGAATCCACACATTATTTCAATCAGTATCAATATGATCATAAACAACCTCCACCACCAGTCCTTTACAGCGCTCCAGAACCAGGTCCCAAGCGACCATCCTTCTTGTTCCTGATGAACCTCTGAGGAAAGTCTGTGGAGGTGTTCAATGGCCTTGTAGACTGAAGGTGAATTGTCCGGTATTTAGGTGCAGCAGCTGGACCCAATGATGCGGCATGCTCCTCCACGATCCGCTAGAACCACATCCAGAACAAGGCGGTTCTGAAGGGCTACCAGGCGGACCGCCTGATGCTCAGCTGTGCTGTTCGTGAGGATGCCAGCTGTGATGTTCATAGTCATTTCAACTGCCTGGGTCAAATGTCGGATGGCACGGCTGTTCGCCATCGGACCCCAGAGTGGAACAAGTCCCTTCACTGCGTCCAGGAACTGTGCTCCGGTGGAGTCGGCTTGTTCAATGTCTCTTGCTCGTTTTTGTTGGTGGTGGTTTGCCGGAGCCACATAAGTCGGAGGGAGGATGAAGGCGATGTAGCAGGTACCTCCCCAGCCCTTAGGGAGCCAGGTGTAGGCTTTGGTACCACAGACGAAGTACATATTCGGGGAGGTGACAAAAGAGGGTGGATCAGCTGAGTCCAAAGTTCTGGTGATGTGGCAAGCGCTGTGGCCCACCAACTGTGTCCCGAGGCCTTCGATGCATACAAGGCCTGAGACGTTGACGACAGACAGGGCCACAGTCAGGGTGGCAGCTGTTCATTTCCGTAGGTAGGAGAAGGTGGGTCTGGCTGGGTTGTCGAACACCTGCATTTCAACCCGTTCTTTGGCAGGGATGTCCATGTGAAAAGAGGCGTTGGATGTCACAGGGCAAAAGGGGGCAGCGGTTCTTCCAGTTTTGTTCAGCCAGAACCCATGATAAAAGTGCGACACAGTTTTGCTGGAAGTGGCATTATCCCTGTAACTCTCTTGCAGGAGGATCAGCCAAGCAAGGCAGGAACCATGAACAGAGAAAGGTGAAGGGATGAAGGGGATGGAATGTCCAGTGGCATGTGGTAGCAACCCACAGATCCAGCAATTCGTGGCATTGGCGTCAAGGATGTGTTGGTGCAGCAACTGCACAAAGGAGTTGTTCCAGAACTCCTTATGCCTTTCTCGGAGTTGAGGTGAAAGGGAGATCAGGTAGTGTTTTTTCATGGTGGTAGGCTGTGCAGTGGTTAGTAATGTCTTATGAGCAGGTGCGCTCTCTTCCACGATCCAGAAGGTGGCCATGAGGAGGAGGCAAAAGAGAAGGGCAGTAAAAAGGGCAATAGTCTTTGAGCTGTGTATTTTGTCAGTCTTTGGGTTTTTGTAGTGGATCTTCGGACGTCCGGTTGCTTCCATCATCTTCGTATCGGGCGCTTCCATCATCTTCAAGGGGCTCGGTAGCGGGCAGAACCACAAACTTTGTTTAGCCTCTCTCCTGGTAGCCTTAGTAGTGTTAGGCCACCATTCTGAGATTTGTAACTTAGTCAGTGGTCTGCTTAGCCGAAGCGCCCTCCTTTTGCCGTAGGTTATACCCTTCTCTGGACGGCACAGTGGGATCGGGAAAGTTTGCCAATTCCAGTGTCTCTGTATCAGGGTAACAGCTCAGGGATGGTCGGTCTTTGTTCAGGAGCTCTTCTTGGGTGTCCACGTCTTCTGTCGTTGTTAGGGTTGAGGATATCTTCTTGCAATGGTGTGCATGCAGGCAGTTCCGTTTCCCCTCCACTCGAAGAGCTGTTCGGGTGGTGCTCGGGACTTGCCAGGGGCCCGTCCACCGGGGTTCCAGACTCTTTGCACGCTGGAAATTCCGGATTAGAACGAAGTCACCTGGGCTGGATGTCGTGTCCGGGGCCCCTGGAAGCATCGGGGAAGGCCTGCAGCACCTGTTGATGGATAACAGACAGTGTTTTAGTCAGATTATACAAATAATTAGACATTAGGACGTCCGGGACGTCGTAAATGGATGTCGGTTTTGGTGCGGACCAAACGCTCATAGACCGGCCAAAAACGACCTCGTAGGGGGTCAAGTGAAGTTTGGTGGGGGTGGAACGCATTGACAGCAATGCCAGTGGGAGAGCGTCTCGCCATTTCAGTCCTGTGGTAGCCACTATCTTTGCTAGTTTGAGCTTCAGCGTGGCGTTATGTCGTTCAACCAGTCCAGCAGATTGGGGGTGGAAGACTGCATGAAACTTCTGTTTTACACCCAACCCCTTCAAGATGAGTTGGATAACCTCGGCTACGAAGTGGGGGCCATTGTCCCTCCACAAAATTCGACAAAGGCCGTAGCGAGGAAAGAATTCCTTTAGTAATACCTTTGCAGTAGCAATGGCAGTATTGTCGCGAGTTGGATAGGTTTCCACCCACTTGCTAAAGGCGCACACGACAACAAGCACATACTTTAGACCTTGGCAGCTTTCTAATTGGATGGTGTCCATCTGTAGGACTTCAAAGGGATGATTGGGGACCCCAAACCCTCCCCGGGGTACGACAGTTCCTTTCCCAGGGTTGTGTTGCAGACATATCAGACATTGTCGGACCAGACGTTTAGGTGAGTCTGTGATCTTGTCATTGTGCCAAACTTTGGAGACAAGTTCGGTCATTGGGGCAGATCCTATGTGTGCAGGGGAGTGTGCCATGGTCAGTATGGGGATCAGGTACGAGTTGGGTAGCAACCATTTGTTCGTGTCTTTTGTCCGCCAGCAGCCTTCATCGTCTTTCAGTCCCACCCGTGCCCATTCAGTCAATTCGTGTGGTGAGCTGGCCATTTGGATGTCCCTAATAGTTTTTCTAGCGTCCTTCCATTTTTCTGCTTGTGACCTGGTCACGTACATGCGTGTCGTCGTCCTATTATCGGCCGTGGTCCAGGCAGTGAAGTCGGCCAGTGCATTCCCCTGCCCAATGATGTCCGTCACCTTTTTGTGTGCCTGGCATTTGATTACAGCAAGTTGTTTGGGAAGGAGGACTGCTTCAGTCAGAGAGGAGACTAGATCTCCATGTAGGATGGGTGTGCCGTGTGAGGTCAGGAATCCCCTCTCCTTCCATAAGAGCCCAAAATGATGAACCACCCGAAGGCATACTGGCTGTCCGTGTATATATTTGCTGTCGTCCCTGCTGCTAAGATACATGCTCGTGTGAGGGCAATCAGTTCCTCTGCTTGTGCAGAGATCTGTGTGATGCGGGCTGTCTCAACTACAGTTCGGGCTGTGGTAACTGCATGGGCAGCTGAGGTGGTGCCGTCGGGGAGTTTGATGCAAGAGCCGTCCACCCATAGCTCTCCGTCAGGATCTGGGAAGGCAGTGTCTCAGAGGTCAACCCTACTCCTAGTCTGTCCGTCCGTGAGGGTCACACAGTCATGTATAGGGGACACATTGGGGTCGTTTTCAGGTAGGGTTAACAGAGTGGCTGGATTCAGCGTGGTGCATCTTTTCAGTGTGATGTGGGGTGGAAGCAGAGTCAGTTCATACCCAGTCAGTCGTGCACTAGTCAGATGCTGCGTCTTAGTCTGGTTCAGGAGGGTGTCAACCGCATGGGGCACTAATACTGTAAGGGAGTTCGAGAGCACGATCCCCTCACTTTGTCGGATAGAGACAGCAGCGGCAACTACAGCTCGAAGGCAGGCAGGCAAAGCTCTGGCTACGGGGTCAAGAGTGGCAGAAAAGTAGGCACATGGGCGTTGCTTGGGGCCGATGGACTGAGTCAAAACAGACAAAGCGCACCCCTCCCTTTCGTGAGTGAAGAAGGAGAAGGGCTTTGAGTAATCTGGGGTTCCTAGGACTGGTGCTGAACAAAGGGCGTCTCGTAACTCTTTGAAGGAGGATTGGCATTCGGGGGTCCAAGGGAGTGGGAAGGGGACATCTTTAGCAAGCAGGGAAAGTAGGGGTTTTACAATGAGGCTTAAATTTGGCAACCATTGTCGACAGTAGGAGGTGAGACCTACCAGAGGGCGGACTTGCTTCTGAGTCTTAGGGACAGGGGTTTCTAGAATGGTCTGAATTCGGTTGGGCGTAAGATTCCTCCCGTCTTTGGACAAGAGGTGGCCTAGGTATGTTACCTGGGGTTGGCAGAATTGTAACTTCTTCTTGGAGACCTTGTGGCCATTTTCCGCAAGGAAGTGTAGGAGTTGGATGGTGGCTGTGACTGCAAGTGGAGTGGTGTCGGCAGCCAAAAGGATTTCATCGACGTACTCTATCAATACCACTCCATCCGGTAACTGGACTGCATCCAGCTGTCTCTTGAGGGCCTGGCTATAGATGCTGTGACTTTCAGTGTAGCCTTGGGGTGCTCTACAAAATCTATATGAACAGGCTTTTAAGGTGACGCCGAAGAGGTAGCGGCTGTCTGGGTGGATGGGGATGGAAAAGAATGCGTTCTTGAGGTCAATTACAGTGAAGGTGGTGGCAGTGGAAGGAATCAAAGTCAGAATGGTGGTGATGTCTGAAACCACGGGGTACTGAGGTACAACTACTTTGTTAACCTCTCGTAGGTCAATGATGAAACGGTACGCTTTCTCATCTCCCTCACCCTGCTTCTTCACAATAGGTAGGATAGGGCTGTTGCAAACATTGCTAACTACTTCCTCTACCACTCCTGCATCTACTAGGGACTGGATAATCTTTACCAATGCCTTCTCGCCCTCGGGCGATATCCGATATTGAGGAAGTTTTGGGAGTACTACGTCCTGTCGAACAGTTATATGCACAGGGTCAATCATCATGCGTCCTACGTCTGAGTCAGTTTTGGCCCACAGGTACAGAGGTAGAGCGTCGAGTAGGGACAGGTCAGCATCAGTTAAGGAAAACATGCGTCGTGTGGGACAAGGTCTGAGCAGAGTCGGGTTGTCATACAGAATAACTCGAACTCCGTCTTGTAAACATCTAATAGTAGCTCGGAAATGGTTCAATAAGTCAAGTCCCATAATGGCGTCGGGGGTGTTGGAGGAGAGCAAAAACGTTGTGTCAGTGGTGTTATTTTCCAAGTCGAAGGGGATCGGTGTGGACAAGGGATTAGTGGAGGGCGTTCCATCAAAACCTATTGATGTTACGTGTGAGCCAGACAAGGGTGCCCTTGGAATCAGTCATTTAGATAACGCACTACATGTTGCGCCAGTGTCTACCAAAAATGGAGACTTCGTACCCAGGACCTTAGCGGTGATGTAAGGACCTTGCTGGCCAACATAGAGCTCGACTGGATCCCTCCCTTGCCCTTGGCAGTCCTATGCAAAGTCATGGGTGTTCTCGCAGTCAGACTGTTGGTACTGGTTCTGTCGGGGACGGTCAAATGTGTTCGGTCTGCCTGGCCTGTCATTGTTGGTGTCGTTCGCGTATTCTCCTCCCTGTCCTCTATTTCTTGGCCTGCCCTCTACGTCTCTTGCTTCCCTATTTTTGTTCATTTCTTGCAGGACTGGACACTGGGACTTCCAATGACCAAACCCTTTACAAAACGCACACTGGTTCTCATCTATGTACGGTCTTTAGGGGGTGGATTTCTAGGAGTATTTGATTGGTAACTTCCTTTGTACTGTTCCTTTCCTATAGTCACTCCTTGCAACTGTGCGATCATCACACTTTCCTTCAGGTCCTTTTTCTTTTTCTCAGACGCCCTATCGTTCTCGTTCTTTTGATGCTCATAGTACTGGGCCATCTGAAGGATAGCCGCAGGTTTGGAGGCCGCCCAACTACTCTCACTAGTCTGTAGTTTCTGTGAGACTTCCTGCGACAGACCTTTGACATAATTCTGGACAAACAGATGATGTCCGGTTGCAGTGGTCATGTCCTGGCCACTGTAATGGTAAAACACCGTCTCGAACCGGGAGAAGTATTCTGATACGTCTTCCTGGGGTTTCTGGCGGCAGGCCGTTACTATCGACCAGTCCACCTTCTTTTCTGGGATCAGGGTTTTCAATTTCTGGACGATCTTGTCCGGGAGGTCGAAAATAGCTTTTAAGGGTTTCTGTCCAGGCTCTCGTTGTCTATCTATGCCATTGAGTTGTGACCAGGTATGTCCGAACAGCTCAAGGTGGTCGACTTTCCGGATTTGCTTCCACACATCAGCTGGCAGGCATAGCCCAAAAAACAAATCGATGTCCGTCAGGGTCATAATCGTCGAACCCAAGGCTGTACCTAGTTCAGTATAAAAGGCAGTGGGGTTCTTTCGTATATCTGGTAAGGATTTTCGGAAAGTCAGGATGTCTTGTCGATCCCACGGTTGGTAGACCCAGTTATACACTACCCTTCCTCTCGCGTCTTGGTGATTAATGTCATCATGTGTTCCCTGTCCTCGTGGGGGAACCCAGTAGGGAGCGGCCTCCTTTATAGGCATCATTGCGTCAGTTTTTTCTGCTCGGGGTTTAGTCGCGACAGGAGTGGTAGTCTTAGTTTCTAGCCTCTGTTCAGTGAGGTGGCGGAAGACTTCAAGCGTACGCGTGAAGAGGTCCGTCACATCACACTCGCCTTCGTCTCCAATGTCGACTTTCCTATATAGTGTCGCTAGGCTCTCAGGACCCTTGACTTGGTATCTGTCTTCATAGGCATTGAGGGTGTGATAACAAAATCGCACAACAAAATGTCGTCTGTGGCTATAGGCATATGAATTGTACATATCCGTTACATATTCTTCGTTCTCCTTCCGCTCCACCAGTGTTTTCACTATCTTATCGATCCCTGCTCGTTCATCTTTGCTCAACCGGTTCATTCTTGTGGTATATTTGTTTCTAGTCTCAAGGTCACCTAATGTTACTGCTAGTGCTGCATTCGGGACAAGGGGCTCGGCCGGCACGTAGGCCGTGAAGACCGAGGTCCTGGTACTGTCCTCACTTGCATTGGGGGCTGCGAGTGCTGTGCTAAAGGTTGAGAGGGAGAGTATGGAGGGGGCATGTAGATGATTAGGATATCCTAATAGTAAATCATCGTTCGCTCGTTGTTTTGAAGGTAACTCAGGGTAGAGCGTAGAGGGTGTTCTAACGGGACACTGGCACAATGTTTCAGACTCTTGTTTCTGTTTAGCTTCCTCTCTCTCCTTTATCTCTTCCTGTAACTTTTTGACGGCAAGGTGAGCTGCTTTTCGTAACTCTTTCTCTGCTCTTACTTCATCTCTCTTTTTCCGTTGCGCTGATTCTTTGCGCCACATGCCGATACTATCAAGCATGGTGGGCGTTGTCTTATTGTTACGAAGAGCTGTTTCTAGTACTTCTATTTTATTGTCATCAAAGGATCCTATCAGTGGCCACTGACTTTCCTGATCCTTCTTGGTATATTTATGCCATAGCTTGCTATAGGCTACGGCGACTAATCCGTATTTAGTGAACATGTCCTTTTTAGGGGTGCCTTCCGGTGGAGATGGATAGTTCATCTCTAATAAGCAGTCCGGGCTGAACCAACTACCAATCAGTGGGGAGAAGATAGGCATGACAGATTACAAAGGGTGGACAAAGGTCCGCACTACCTATCCTTCACTACTTGCAAAGACTAGACAGAATATTTCTATTCTACGTTATTTGCAAACAGAGAATATCTAAAAAAAAAGAGAACCAACTTCGAACAATCAATGTTTGGACAATCGATCAGAGGGGAGAAAAATAGGCACGACAGATTACAAAGGGTGGACAAAAGTCTGCGTTACCTACCCTTCACTATCTGCAAAGGGAGAGAGAATATTTATATTCTTCCCCGTTTGTAGGCAGAGAATATCTCAAAAAGCAACCAATGAGCCATACTAGTATTTTCAATCAAACAATCGTTTCGCAATTCGTCATGCTACACGACCTTACCCGGACCGTATGGACAGTTTCTCGTCTTCCGCTTCCAGCGCCCGGTCGTCCTCTATTCTCCATTATTGCTGCGGCACTCCTGATGGTTCCCAGTCAGGACCGTAGATCACTTGAGAGAGGTCTGCTTGGAACCGGTGAAGTTCGGATGATCGGCTGCCAGGCGAGGGTCTATCGGGCAGGAGCTCTTCCCGATCGTTGCAGTCGTTCACTCTGTCGTCAGGACCTCTCCCACTGGATCCATGTGACGGTAAGTACTCTGATTAGACTATAGCTCTCTCATGCCTCATGTACACATGGCAGATGTTCCACACTCTCACTTTGCCAACATCTATGAGCTGGTTCTGTAAAAGGGGGGCTGATTCAATCGATAACCTTTAAGTATTGCCCGCCGTTAGTCGCCTCTCATACCACTTGATAATTATCAAACAAAGAGGCAGGCGCTGGAGACTGGAAGGCAGGAAACAGAAGTTTATTCCGTCGGAGCAGAACACATCAGATTAGACAACAGGGTATCGCCTCGAGGTGCTCTAACCGCATATCTGAGGCCTGGCCTCTTATACACAGGTTTATCGTTTTTACTGCAGTTTATTACATGTAGCACATTCTTACAAATACTTTGAAGTACGGAAAGACATCCTCGGAATCCCCGCTTCAGGCCCGTTCCCACACATATCTACAGTAGAAGTCCCTACCCCGATCTCAGTAGGTGTTGACTGACGCGCAGCTGGGCATTCCGCCAGTTCCTGGAATGTGTGCGGCTGATCGGATCTCATGGGGGGGGAGCTTTGATCAATCGTGGCTCCTTTGAAGAGGGGCAACTTCTTACAGTAGGGGGCAATAAACTGCATCCGCAGGACTAGGTGATGGCCTGGGATTGGGTCGGACAATCGGGCACAGAGGAAGGGGGTTTATCAAAGGATGTGTGATCATGAAAGGGATGGAGGGAGATGTTAGCCGGGTACGGGATGTGGCTCCGAGGCACGGCTGCGCTGAAGGGTTGGTTTATGGCCCAAGCACGTGAGAGCGGGGGCTGTCAGTGTGCGGAGGATGCTTGCGAGGTCAGAGAGAGATGCGCTGGCAATGGGCAGTGGGCAGGGAGGCCATGATACTCAAAATTACTGCTGCTTACGCACACGTATGAGCCCGAAAAAGGGACAAGATGGCGCCGATAATGTTTATGCTGCAACCTAGATTTTAACAGTTCTCAGCTCAGTTGACTTCTGCCAACACAACATGGTTGCAGAACAGCAGAGCACTTTCAAGGAGTTGCAAGGAAAGGTCTAAAAAGATACTATCTTGTTTCTTTTCTTAAAATTGTATATATATATATATATACAAACTGACCCTGGGCCTTTTCTATATATGCAAAAGCATTTTTATCTCTAGTTATTTGTATGTGTCATTTATTCATTTTATAATGATATATTTAAATATTTATAGACTAAAAGCTTCTTTGGTTGCATTTTTACTGAGTATTGTAGAAATGTATAGTACGGCAGCGTGGGTGTTTTAATGCATATTGAGTCGCATTTGCATTTGAGCATTACAGTGTCGGGCTATTTTTGTGCAAAATCAGTAATGTATTGGTGAACATATTGCATCATATGAATATTGTGCATGTTTATATTGATTTATGAAATTCAAGGCAGGATTTGATGTTTTATAATCGTTTAAACCAGACCATATACGTATTCTGTCTACTGAAGTATGTCCTTTATGTCCATGAGGGTAATGGGCGTAGTTTGTTGGGCGCCAAAAAGGGTGTTTAAATTAGAAGTTTCATGCTTCCCCATTTGTCAAGTGAGCAAGGACACAGCCCCGTGTCCGAAACGCGTCTTGAGGCATGCACTGTTCTAGCACTTTGAAATAAATAAAAATGAATATATATATATATATATATATATATATATATATATATATATATATATATATATATAAATATATATATTTATATATATATATATTCACTGAAAAAACCATAGGTTTCACACCGGTTATAGTTAGGAATTAGCATTTAAAAAACCTATTAAATTCACTGAAAAAACCATAGGTTTCACACCAGTTATAGTTAGCTGGAAATTTTACTGATATAAAACCATTGAAATTCCCACGTTATAGTTAGTCGGACTCACTATAACTTGCGCGTGCAATGCACTGCTGATGACATCACATATTACATCACTCATGACATGGTGAGTGACATCACTCATGACATCACTGATGACACCATCCAGTGAATATGTGTCTTTCTGAAAAATAAATATTAGTGAGTTATGTTTAAATATTTAAATACATATATTAGTGTTTCACTTTGTGTATAAGTGGCTACATGTGTTGATAAGTAGCTACATGCGTATGTATATGGGTTATTTGATATTTTTATTAGTATCAGTTTGAGTGTCTATATGGTTTGGTGGGGGTATTACTTAGCACATAGATGCATGAGTGACTGACTCTTTGTTTGTATGTGTTTTGAAGACAGCATATGTACAGGACTGTATGGGTGGATGAGTGTCTATATGTGTTCGTTAGTGAGTGAATGACTGTCTCACTAGTGTCTTTATCAGTAACTACATATGTTTTAATCTAGTATATATGAATATTGATGTATATAAGTGAGTATATGTGAGAGTAAGAGATTGTAAGAGTTCCTGTTTAAATAAGTATGTGTTTCTATAAGTGATTGTTTAAGAGAATAAATATGTGTAATTTTCAATAGAAGTAAGGTGGAAGTGTGTGTATAACTCTATATTCAAATAAATGGTTGTTCAATAGTTTATTTGCACGTGTGAATATGTGTGTGAGTAACTTTTGGATGAATGTCGGTGTGTAACAGGATGTATAGGTGTATCTCTTCATATGATGAGTGAGTATATGTATGAGTGACTATATAGAACTGTTGGTGAATGAGTGGATGTGTATATAGATAGTGGAAGTACAGAATTGCTTGTTGTAACTGATATAGGTATGTCCATTTTTTAAAAATTTCAGTTTCTATTTTTGAATATGTGTCTCAAGGGTTACTTTACACTGAGAGGAGGTCTGTCACTGTGTCACAAGGATGGTGTCATCAGTGATGTCATGAGTGATGTCACTCACCATGTCATGAGTGATGTAATATGTGATGTCATCAGCAGTGCATTGCACGCGCAAGTTATAGTGAGTCCGACTAACTATAACGTGGGAATTTCAATGGTTTTATATCAGTAAAATTTCCAGCTAACTATAACTGGTGTTAAACCTATGGTTTTTTCAGTGAATTTAATAGGTTTTTTAAATGCTAATTCCTAACTATAACCGGTGTGAAACCTATGGTTTTTTCAGTGAATTTCATAGGTTTTTTAAATGCTAATTCCTAACTATAACTGGTGTGAAACCTATGGTTTTTTCAGTGAATTTCATAGGTTTTGTTAATGCTAATTCCTAACTATAAGTTTCACTTTATAAATAAGACTGTTAGCACTCTAGTTGTTATTTTTAACACTCTGGTACATTCTGTCATTGGGCTACAGTTGGGCTACATCTAGTTGAAATTTGGGCTACATTTACAATTTTTGGTCTCTGGTGGCCATATTTGGGCTACATTGGGCTACTTTGGGCTACATTTGGGCTACATTTTGGCTCTAACATATATTAAGCCCAATGTAGCACAATACATATTTTTATAAAGTTAATTTTTTTACAAACCACTTCAGAATAGGGCTACCTGTCCCTACAATTATCCCATTTTTTTTTAAAATTTTTTTGGGGGGAGCGCTCCCAGAGCGCGCCCCGGAGTGCGCCCCGAAAAGCGTATTTCCGAAAAGCGCCCCCGGGCGCGCTCCGGGGAGCGTCCCTTGAGCGCCAATATCGCAAACGAAAACATGATCGTGACGTATCGCGTAGCCGCGTAGGCGTGAAACGCACGACGTAAGCGCACCGACGCGCTTACGCTACGTGACCCGGGGCACGCCCCCGGGCACGCCCCTGGGCGCGTAGCGTAAGCGCGTCGGGTCATGTGCCCTAAAAATAACACTTTTGATTGGTTCATAACAGTTTTGGTTTCATAATGATAAAACCCCTAGTCATGTGACCTAAAATTAACACTTCTCATTGGTTCAGGATATTTTTTTTTCAATTTTTCAAAATGAGGAAAGCCCCCACCTTTTTTCCTTTTTCTACCTTTTTGCTTTGAGAGAGGAAGACCTTTACTTTTATCTATAGAAAATGGCTACTTTAGCTGCAGCTGCTGGATCTTCTGGACCACCACCACCACCACCACCACCACCACCACCACAAGGACCTCCTCAACTTCACAGTGGTGCAGATCCAGAACAGGAGGAAGATGAGGACGAAGAGGACAGTAGATTCGTCCCAGAGGACAACATAACATACAAACCAAAAGAGCACATCATTTGGCAATTTTTTTCTATCCCGAGTGACAAAAAAAAAGTGAATGCACCTAAAGCAACCTGCCTTATCTCTCATCAGGAGATGTCAAGGGGGAATCCTAACAAGAAGTACTCCTTCGGCAACCACACAATGATTAGGCATATGCTAAGAAAACATCCCAACAACTATTCTAGGGTAGAGGTCAGGGAACTGGCCAAAAACCCTGTACAATCTTCTGCCAGCACCTCCAAAACTACTGTTCCCACCCCATCAGGACTGGAAGTTAGGGAGACATGCTCCATCATACAAACCAACTTTTCAAATTTTAAAATGGTTTGTAAATTTTGTGGTCAAATTATTTGCTATGGTGAGCAATGCATCACTCTTATTAATCGTGCTTGGGAAAACCACAAGTGCCAAAGGAAATATTAATTTGTTGCCCTTTTTTTTTTCTCCTGTTGAGCCCGTTTGAAATGCTTGGTTTTTGTTTCTCTCCTTAAAAAATACAAAAAAAACAAAAAATGTTCAGAAAAACCAAAAAAAGCAAAAAAAGTTTAAAAACTCCCCAAAAAAATATAAAACAACAAAAAGAATAAAAAAACAGTTCTTTTCAGAACTACCTCCCATTTATATAAAATGACTTAAATTTTAAAATTCTGCCATCCTCTTTTCTCCCAAGAGCGCTTTCCGGTGCGCGTACCATGCGCGCCCCCCGCGATAATCAAAAAAAATATATTTTTTTTTTGACCCCGCGGGGCCCTTTTATGGCCCCCACATTAAACCTAGGGGGTCAGGGGGGGTCTACCCTGCCCCCTTATGGTCAATTCCCCCCTTTGTTTTTGACACCTCTTGTGTCTCGATTTTACCGAGACACAAGATGGCGGCCGCTCCGGTCTGTTTCGAATGTTTTCAGACACCCGACAGCCAATCAGCTTTCAGTGCGCACCTCACGTGACGCGACCGGAGCGCTCGCCGGCGCGCGCACCGGTGCGCGCTTACAGATATATATATTTTTTAAAACCTAAATTACTCAAATTCTACTGGAGCACATATCTTGAGACATAGCAAAGGCACATCAGGCTACCAGTCCCTACAATTTTGCCAAGTTTGGTGGAAATCCATTCATCCGTTCGGGCTAAAAGTGAAATCGACCGCCCTATGGAAATTAACATGGAGAAAACGCGTTTTGGGACCCCCCTTTTATCTCGGCCCCCGCTTGACGAATCCCCCCCAAACTTTCTGGGAAGGACCGGAGCTCGACGAGGCCATTTTGTGGAAATTTTCAGGCAGATTCGTCAACCGGCTCCAAAGTTATTCCAAATAGAATTTTGAGATTTAACATTGAAAAAAATCCTAACTATAACTACCTACTGGCGACCGCCAGTAGGTAATATATATATATATATATATATATATATATATATATATATATATATATATATATATATATATATATATATATATATATATATATATATATATATATATATATATATATATATATATATATATCCTCACCCTGCCCCCTAATATATTTATATTATTTTACATGTTCAGGAGACTAAGGGAAGTGAAGTGAAGCACACTTTTCAGCTCCTGCCATCTTGAGGTTATGGGAACCCCTCCAATCAGGGCTAGGACTGTGTCCCCTGCCACAGGAGGGTGGCATAATAGAGGGTGTAGTCACTCCAGGAGCGGTGCCAATTGGCCCTACCTGCTACTCCCCTAAAGCGCCCCCTAACTTTAGTGTTTAGGTGGCTCGTTTAGACCTGGACCCGAGATCTGCGATGACCTAAGAGGCAAGAAGACACCTGCAGCCGAACACCGGAAGCGACAACTGCCTTGGCTCCAGCCTCTCACTTTGACGGAGCCTGCGAACCTGTCGTGCAACACAAACTCCAATACTGATGCCTTTAATAAAGAATCCAATGTCCCGAGTAAGCATGGGCGGATTTCGCGGATCCACAATCCGCAAATTTGCGGATTTGCGTATTTGCGGATCCGCAAAATCCGTGAATTTGCGGATTTGCGTATTCGCGGATCCGCAAAATCCACGAATTTGAGGATTCGCGGATTTTTAGGACGTTTTTTTAAATGGGGAGATGCAAAGGCCTCTATCCAGCATCACAGCTGATTTTCGACGATAGATTTGGGAAGAAGGCACACCTGCCCAGCCTCGACGACGCTCACGATTGTTTTTGGGCTGATGAATGAGTCACTGAATTTGAGCTTCAACTAGTTCCAGCAACCATGTGTGTGTTACTATGCAATCCCCCCGAAGGGCGCAGGGGTCCCTTGAGTGAGCTGTCCATCCCATCCATCATCCTGTAACTATTTTAGGATGGCGCCGGCAAGCTGCCAGCGCCATCCTAAAATAGTTACTAAATTAGCTTCATCAGGAAGCACTAATAGATTAAAAAAAAAGCAGGTGCTCAAGCACCTGCTTTATTTTATCTATTAGTGCTTCCTGTTGAAGCTAACTGAAGCTAACTTAGTGACTATTTTAGGATGGCGCTGGCAGCTTGCTGGCGCCATCCTAAATTAGTTACAACTTCAAGCTTGAAGGCTTGAACTTCTGCCCCCCAAATCCGCCGCTCGCGGATTCGCGGATTTTCGGTAAATTCACGGGAGTTCGCGGATTGCGGATTTACTGAAAATTCACGAAATCCGCGAGCGGAACGGATTTTCCGCTCACACTTAGTCCCGAGGACAGCGGAGCTATACAAGAAGTATACAAATCTGAGAACAGCTATAGGGAGGACTGACCAAGGTCAACACGACTTCCTGCAGCACAAGAACTCCAAGAACTGCCATGGCTGAGGACCGAGGCTGCTATCGGCATGACTCTCCATGATCAAGGATTGCCCAAAGAACACTGTTACTAGATGACTGAAACTTGTGCCGACATGACTCTGCCCTGCCCACAAAAATGCCCTCCAGCTGGTTGACCTCCACGACTTTGACAGATTCTATTGAGCCGACAACCCGAGTTGCCTACAACTCAGGGTCTGAGAGCCTGTACCTTCCCGCTAGTGGCCCTGCTGCATGTCTCCAACACCACTGACCTGCCTGCGTTCACTCCAAGATGGTGCAATGACCGCGGACCTCCATCCAAACTACAGCCATCGGCCACCAGTGACCTTGGCGGTTACTGTGCTGGCAGCCTTCTGAACCCTACCCCGCTCCATGCCTTTGCTGACTGTAGTTGACGAAAACTGCTGGTATTGACCGCGTGGCAAACGTTAATTTGTCGTCGGGAAGTTAACGGAATCCACTGAGGGTGCGTACTGCTTGATTTTAAGGTGGACAGACTACGCATAGTTGGTGGCACATGGGAAACGGAGACCTGGAATGAATCATACGGTCAGCACTGTGTAAGGTCGCCCGCAGAGGGTGCCAGCCCTATAGGACTAAGGGCACTTGGATTCAGGTATTGAGACCTGTTTAGAGATTGAGAGCAATGTGAATTACTTGACGCAAGTTCATAGATTTTGCTTAATAGAGGAGTCCTCATTAATGCAAATTTTGTTCAATTGTTAAGAATCACATTATTAGAAAAGATAGAGAGGTGTTGTACCTCATGTGCTAGAAGATAGATTGTTGTATGTTTTTTCTACAATTTATTTTTGAAGTGATATGTGGGGCAGAGACTGGTCCAATGGCATGTAGGTGTGTTAAATTAAATTGAGCATTGGTCCATGTAAAAATGTACAGTAACGTCAGGTTAATTAATTGTGCCCTTACTGGAAATAAATTGGATATTCATCCCTCTGTACTCCCAGGTTATTCGTTAATTTGATGTCCTGTGCCCAGGTATAGGAGGGTGATTTGGGCATACCCCTGTTCCTTTGCCCTATCTTATTTACCGCCTCAGCAAGGGTACAGAAATCCACACTGTACAGGTGCCCGAGTCTCCCACAGCCAACCTTACACTCCGTGTGGGTCTGACTATCCGAGGACTGCAACTGTAAGTTACCTACATGCTTGATTTCCTCCTCAGGGATCTTGAACTATCTGAATATTGCATTGCTAATTTTTAAATGTGAAACAGCTTTACTTGAAACGTTCTTACCTTCTTACTAAGCAAAGTATAGTTTTATAAAGTTGGGCTGGATTTACTTCTTGAGTCCTCTGTATATTATTGATCCTGTGGGGGCAATAAATATCTTACACTTCTCTGTGTCAGGCCGAAGTCTTGTCAGCGACACTACTACAAATAGAGCACTTTGGGTTTTACATTGAGCCCTGTACACTTTTGGGGAGCCTCTGGACTCTCTGCATGGTGTTACCACCTAGTGGCAATATCATATGCAGAGTCAGCTTCCTACATATATATATATTACACAGTTGTGGTAAATTTAAATTACCTATACTTAATTTATGCGGTAAAGTTCAATAAGAATAACTCAGTCAAAAATTAAGAGGCAGAGTCCGTGGCATCTGAGTTTATAAGGGTTTTATTCCTTAAAAAGGAATTGGTTCGAACCAGGTATCATGTTCCATCACCACAAGGGTTCAGGAAGGGAATCACAATGCTTTATTAACAGAATATCATATATGTAGTCAATGCATTACAGTGGTGATAGATGCAGAAGGCGTAACAGCTGAGAGAAACGAGATAAGAACACATGTGCGTAACAGAAGGCGTGCATGAGGGCGTACACGGAGGTGTGTGCTAGACAACGTCATATGAAACGTATCACAGGTGGGTGGATCCATAGACGAATCCTGCAGTGTCAGCAGAAATACATGGCAGAGATGCGCGCGCAGCAGCATGACGTGTGAGTGACGTGAAACTGGAGGGTGAAGGGGACTTGACATTTAGCCCTACATGAGGAGACAGAAGTCTGGGGTGTCAGAACAACCTAATCCCAAATCATATCTAATATCTTGATGTACTGTATTATCTAGAAGGAAAGGTCTCTCGGGCAGAGGCTATTCTATACTGACTGCTAGTGCGTGCATATGCGACTACGTGTCTACGTGTAAAACAAGGGGCCATGGGCCTACCATGGTAACGGGAGCTATGAATTACTTGCATGGAGACAGAAAGGCCGGGCCCTTTGCTCTGCAGCTGGGGAGATGTTTACCTAAACTACTAGACAGGAATGTATTTTCGAGGAGCGGAGCAGATAACTTGAAGGCTGAATACAGTCTTGGCAGGCAAGCAGGTCGAGCCAGGCACCGCTCGCCGCACAGGGAGTAAGGCAAGGGTCATGGAAGCGGTAGGCTGCAGCAGCTTTCAGAGACAGAAGGCAGAAAGGGCTCGATGGCAGGAATCAGGGCCTAACTCACCAGAGCCAGGAAAACGTGAAAGTGCACCATGTAAAGACGGTGGCAAGGCATACTTAGGAACTGAATATCCGACCCATTCATGGTGGATCTGAAAGAGGACATGTTAACGTTGGACGCAAATGTATTTGCGTCTTCATAGCTGGTTGTGGAGGGAACATACATGTACTTGAAGCACGTACATGGAGCCGTTGGGGTCTACGTTAGGGGACACAATTGACCATAAAAATTCATATTACCTCATTCCCTCCTTGTCCCCTACGGACCCTTCATGAGATATCAATCCTCATTAATCTATCAATCTGTTCATGTAACATCATTTGCTCTTCTTTCTTCTTACGGTACTTTGAATGTGGACTTGAATGAGGAATACATGATGTGGCGCACAAGCCGCAAATCGCTGGCCACATTGTAAACATAGGCAACAACTGAATACTATGAGAAGGGCTATTCCTAGGAAGGATAGGACTTTCCATCCCCAGGCTGATAACACGCTCCAGAACCAACCGGACCAAGTCCAGGTGCCTGGATTCTGGTGTATCTGACTTGCAATCTTGTGAAGACGGGTTATGGCTCTATATACTGATGGCGCGTTTTCTGGAATGAAAACACAGCAGCTCGATCCGATGACTCTACAAGCTCCGCCCCTATCGGCCATAATCCGCATAGCAGACTGCTCCTCCGTTAAGTTGCCCAGGGCGGAAGTAGTCTCATTCACTACTGCTTCGAGGGTTTTAGTTAATTTACGTATCAGTTTACTATTAA
The DNA here is from genome assembly GCF_964263255.1 of Lissotriton vulgaris. Lineage (NCBI taxonomy): Eukaryota > Metazoa > Chordata > Amphibia > Caudata > Salamandridae > Lissotriton > Lissotriton vulgaris. The sequence continues at coordinate 29,894 of NW_028244044.1, forward strand.
AGACAGCACCTAAATAGGGAAAGAAACCTTTATTGAAGTCTGTGTATTGCTCCCATGCCGTTTCAGTGTAGTCGACAATCGGGAGATCTCTCTTGGGTCTGACGTGTACTAGATGGGAGTCCCTATGATAATCAGGAGGGGCTAGGAAAACAGGTGGCAAAAGGAATGCAATATAACAGGTGCCATCCCAATCTAGAGGTAAGCGTATATATGCGGTATGACCACAAATGAAATAGGAATGACGAGAAGCTTTAAATGTAGACTTGCCCTTATCACTGAATTCGATCACAGTAGTACATTTACTATGACCCAGGTGTACTGAACCATTCTTTCTGACACATAATTCACCTTTGACTGGTAATACGGACATAGCGGGCAAGACTGGTTCTGTTTCGGATTCAACATTCAGAATCATGAGGTTAAGTGTAAAGTTACCTAATCCATATACTTCGTTTTCTAGATCAGTCCCTGTCCTTTTGGGAAGACCCTCCTTGTCAGGGAAACATACTTTATGCAAAACTGTGTTCAGATTTCCCCATACCCAATTACCCTGGTAAACTACGGAATTGGAATCTAAAGAGTTCATTAAACTAAACCATGCACCACAGGAACCATTGTGTGTGAACGGGTACGGGAAGAGGGGCAGGACTCCCTTGTATTTCTGATAGAGAGGGAGTCGGCCACATATCCAACAATTAGTAGCATTGCTGGTCTGATGGGAATGATGTGACATACTAATGAATGTATTGTTGCGCAGCGCAAGTCGGTAAGATAACTCATGCGGGGGCAGTTCACTGAAAGTGTGCTCGACAGTGACATTTAAGGAAGAATGTGCACGCTTGAAAATAGGATAATATATGTGTAACAGTATACTTGCAGCAATAATCAAAAGACTCAGAAAAAACATAATCAATAGTGTCACAATACAGTGACTACGAAGTGATTTACAATATTCACGTTTCTTGAGCTGTTTCTGTCTATCTCTCTCTCTGTTGGGGTCTAGGGGATACATGTCAGAAACTCGTCTAACCGATTCACCTAGGGGAGGACTTAAACAATTAAACTGTCTGACTTGCTAGACCTCAATTTTAATTTATATTCTTGAGCAGAAGTTTTCTCGACCAGGGGGAGTTTTGAGTCAGTCTGTGGAGGAGGGCAGGGCTGGGAGTCTAAATCTGGCGGCAGTCCATGGTATTTTTTAACATGACTCGAGTGAAGCCAGCCCTTGCGGCCCTCCACTTTGATCGCAGTCCTTGTAGTCAATAGTACTAGCTTTGGCGCCTGCCAACGGGGCTCCAGCGGACTTCTCCTGTCGAAGTTCCTCACAAATACCAGATCCCCCGGAACAACCTCATGTGGCTTCACCTCGGTGTTGTCGGGAAAGGCTGCAGCAACCTGTGAACGACATGATTGTAGTGCAGACATCAAGGAAGCAAGGTAATCCGTCAGCATGTTACAGTCAACATCAGTAATTTTTCTCGGCAGAGGCGTCCCCCACATATTCGGTGGCCTACCAAAGACCACCTCGTACGGGGATAGCCCTGTTCTTGAGTGTGCGACCATTCTCATATAAAAGATTGCAACTGGTAAAGCTACTATCCAGTCGACGCCTTTCTCTCTACAGATCTTGGCAAGACGAATTTTCAGAGTCTGATTATGACGTTCCACGAGACCTGCTGCCTCGGGATGTCGGACACAGTGGAATCTCCATTGATAGCCTAGCAGGAGTGATACCTGCTTCATAAGCTCGGACGAGAATGGCTGACCGTTATCTGAGTATACGATGCGGGGCAAACCATACCTGGGGAAGAATTCACGAACCAGCTGCTTGGCAGTGGTCGGAGCGGTGTAATCTGGGACTGGATATGCTTCTGTCCAACGGGAGAGTGCACATACAACTACGAGGACATATTTGAATCCTCGACAACGTTCCATCTGGATATAATCCATCTGGAGGACTTCAAAAGGGTGATCGGGAGGATGAAATCCACCTTGCTCTACGAGAATGCTTTTACCTGGGTTGAACTGACAACAGATCATGCAAGTACGCACTTTCTGTTTGGCTGCTGCTCGTAAATGTTTATTGAACCGGAGGTTTTGAATACTGTCTAACATGGCTTTTTCTCCTAAATGTGCAGGACTGTGTACTGTGTTAATGATAACTTGAACCATAGAGTCAGGGAGAAACCATGTGGCTTTTCCCTTCGTCATCCATCCCTGTTCTGTTTGGATCCCTCCTAATTCAATCCATTTCTTGATTTCGCAGGTGTAGCATGTGTCTGTATATCAATTTAGGCATGGGCGGAAAATCCGTTCCGCTCGCGGATTTTGCGGATTTTCGGGAAATCCGCAATCCGCGAGATTTGCGAATCTCCCGCAAAATCCGCAAATCCGCGAGCAGCGGATTTTGCTCGCACTGCTCGCACTGTTCGCGTGAGTTCGCGTGAGTTCGCGCCCCGCGAATAAGTGCAAAATTGCAGAAATACGATCTTAGCAAAACTGAAAGTAACTACTTACCAGGTTCAAAAGTTCAGGCTCATCATTAGTAGCCATTTCCTGTAGTGCTTCCTGAGGGGCCCCTCCAGAGTTCAGCTGCCAGTTGAAACTATTATGTGACCCTGCTCTGAACCTCAGAATAGTTACACATATGCCACAAAGGTCCTGAATTACAGCTAAGGGAGACAAGCAGGAGCCAGGCTGGAAGTTAAAATCCATTAATCAGCCCCTAATTCATTATTGTCAGTTGGGGCAGGGCAGGTGTTGTAACTAATTTTGCAACAATGAAAGCACTTAGCAAGTGCAAAAGATCACTAATCAGGGCACACTAAGGAAGCAGGTGCCAGCTAAAAAAATATTCTGTGACACATTAATCAGCCCCAAATTAATTCAGGTCACTTGAGGCAGGGAAGGTGTGCTTTGCTTTGCCGAAAATAATGTACACTGGACAACCAGAGGGTGTGGTGATGAAACAGAGGGTGGCATGGGTGGGCCAGAGGGTGGCATGAGTAGTCAGAGAGTGGCAGTGGTGACAGAGAGTGGCAGTGATGAAGAAGAGTGTCCCAAACAGGCTGGACACGTAGAAACAACAAGTTCGCGAAACTTGCGACCCGACAGGTAAGTTCGCAATTTGCGAAAGTGTACAAAACCCTCGCGAACTGGCAGAAACACGGGCGAACACAAAAAAAAAAAAAATCCGCAAATTCGCGGGAATTCGCGGATTTTGCGGATTGCGAATTCGCAAATCCGCAAAATTCGCGAACGCGAGATCCGCAAAATTCGCTCATGCTTATATCAATTACATCTAGGGCTGAATCCTTAACTGTCATGCAATGTGTCGATGTCGGGACTATTGTCTTTGTCAGGTCAGTTGCGTGAGTCTGAGTCTGAGCTGTATGCTTGGCTGTTCGGTCTGCCAGGTCGTTACCCTGGGAAATGATATCTGTGACTTTCGTATGTGCCTTGCACTTCATGATGGATATGGCTGTAGGCAGATGTATTGCGTCTAACAGAGCTTGAATGAGGGGACCGTGCTGAATTTTGGCCCCGTGAGAGGTCAAGAAACCTCTCTCTCGCCAGAGTACACCGAAGTCGTGTACGACTCCGAAAGCATAACGTGAATCTGTGTATATGTTAACTCTCTTGTTCTTTGCTCGAATACAGGCTTGAGTCAGAGTGATGAGCTCTGCTGCTTGAGCTGACAGGGTGTCAATACAATTCGTTTCTATGACTTCAGTTTCTGTCGTGACTGCGTAGGCGGCCACTAATTCTCCTGTACTTGTTCTCATGCATGAACCATCCACATAAAGTGTCAGGTCTGGATCTGGTAATGCGGTATCTGTCAAGTCTTGTCTGGGTTTCGTCGTGATGGTAATGACTTCAATACAGTCATGTGCCAAAGGATCTGTCTCACTTAATGGCAGAAGTGTAGCAGGGTTCAATGTATTACAACGTCTGATTTCTATGTGTGGCTGAAACAATGTCAAATCATAACCTGTCAGTCGTGCTATAGTCAAGTGCTGAGTCTGTGTTCGGTTTAAAAGAACTTCCACGGAGTGTGGAACTTGTACTGTCAATTGGTGTCCTAACACTATGGAATCACTTTGTCTGATTGCTAGAGCTGTTGCTGCTACTGATTTCAAGCACGCAGGCAGCGCCTGGGCTACTGGATCCAATGTACTAGAAAAATAAGCACACGGTTTGTGTGAACCTGCTTGATCTTGGGTGAGTACTGACAATGCAGTACCTTCGCGTTCTGTGACAAAAAGTGTAAAAGGCTTGCTGTAACATGGTGTCGCTAAAACTGGTGCTTGACATAAGGCTTTCTTTAAGTCGTCAAAAGCTTGTGTATGTTCCTGAGTCCAAGGGCGGACAGTCGATGTCGCTGCCTCCTGGGTTGTCAACTGTATGAGTGGTTTCGCTAGAAATGCATACTGGGGGATCCATTGTCTACAGTACGAAGTGAGGCCTATGAAAGCCCGTACCTCCTTTTACGTCTTGGGTTGTGACATGTTTACAATTAACTGGATACGGTCAGGTGTTAGCTGTCTCCCCCCTTTGGACAGCAAGTGCCCAAGGTAAACCACTTGCTGAACACAGAATTGCAGCTTCGAAGGGGACACCTTGTGCCCCTTGTCAGCCAAGAAATGCAGAACCGTCAGTGATGCTTGCTCACATTCAGGTTCGCTGCGGGCGGTGATCAGTAGATCATCGACATACTGTAGCAGGGCAGTGTTGTCAGGCATGTGTATACTGTCAAGTTGTCTTTTCAGTGCTTGGCTATAGATGCTGGGGCTTTCTGTGAATCCTTGAGGTGCGCGTGCAAATTTGAAGCTTCGACCACTTAAACAGAATCCGAAGAGATATTGGCTTTCCGGATCAATGGGGACACTAAAGAAGGCGTTCTTCAGATCAATTACAGTAAAGAACGTTGCTTCGGAATCAATGGCAGTCAATAGAGACGAGATGTCTGGGACCACGGGATACTGTGGTACGATGCATTTATTCAGTTCTCGTATATCGATCACTAATCGATAAACTGGGGGTGCATTTGGATCAGTACGTTTAAGAATTGGAATGATGGGGGAGTTACATAGATTCGAGTCGGTTTCTACAACCACTCCTTGTGCAATGAGCTCGTCAATGATGTTCAGTAAAGCCACTACAGCATCTGGGGGTAACTTGTATTGTCGGATTCGTGGTAATACCACTCCTGGCCTGAGTGTGACTCGATATGGTGTAATGTGCATACAACCTACATCAGTGGGGCCTTGTGCCCATAAATGTGCAGGAACATTCTGTAATCTGGGATCAATATCTCTCAACACATAGTGACCCTTAAAGTCACGTAAGAACAATCTTACTCCTTCCGGAGAACAGCAAATCACAGCTCCTAGAGCTTTCAGTGTCTTGATACCTAACAAGTTTTCTGGACATGATTTCGATAATAACAAATCTGTAGTGCGAGACAACGGACCAACTAAAAGAGGTACTGGTTTCGATACTTCATTCACAATAGGTTTGCCTGAAAATGCAAGGGAAACATTCTGGGAGCCTGAGAGGGGTGCCCCTGGAACCTCGTCGTGGCTTATTGTTGTTCTGCTTGCCCCTGTATCAATCAAAAACTTTCTATCTTTCCCTAATACCTGACTATGAACGTAAGGACCCTCTTGATCTACAGGAACCTCAATAAGAGGCAAGCCAACTTCCCTCTCTAGGCTGTTTCATGTGTATCGCTGATAGTCGGGATAATCTGTTTGTGCATACTGGTACATCTGCTGAGTTGCATGTTGTGTTGCGGCAATCGGTTGTGGCTGTGGTACCGCTACGGTCTGTACTGTCTGTTGTGCAGCCGGCATAGGCTGGATATTCTGGGGTACTTGTTGTTGGACCTGGTCCTGTCTAGGTTGACGCGGTCTTTCTTTAGTTTTACCTGTAGCTATATTGTGTTTCAAAACTGCACAATCGTTTATATAGTGACCTGGCTGTTTACAATAGTTGCATGTCCCTTTAACAGGAGCTGCTGAATTATTGGACTGTGTCATGCCCTTTTTCTGACCGTCAGCTGGAACTGACTGGGCTACTAACATTTTCATTTTCGTGTCTTTCATACGTCTCTGTTCGTGATCATGTTCTTCTCTAATTCTGTTCTGGTGGTACTGTAACATTTGTAACATTTGGGAAGGCGTGTTTGCTTGCCAGGTGCTCTCGACTTTCAGAACACGATTCTTAACTTGGGGCAGGGAATTCTCGACCAATTTAGATACAAAAAGGTGTGGATATGACTCGCTACTTGCTTTCAGGCCACTATTAATAATAAAACATTTCTCAAATCGGGAATAAAAATCACTAGTGTCTTCATCGGGTTTCTGTTTGCAGGCTGAGATTGCATCCCAGTCCTCCTTTTTCGTTGCTAATAAACGTGGCAATAATTGTACTAACAATCCTGGTAATGCTTTAGTTTTATCCCCAAGCCCTAGGCCTGGGGTTCGAGTGTTTTCTTCGTTCTCTAATGCAGCCCAATCAATCTTTTGTTCTCCCACCTCCCATTCCTTTTCTTTGAGTTTCTCGTAAATACCGGCAGGCAATAGTACTTTCAATATTTTCATAATGTCGGGATAGGTATAATCACCCATGAGTAACATGTCTTTTATTTCACGGTGGAAACCTGCAGGGTCTTTATCGTGACTGGGCACTAGTTTCTTCATTTCCAATAATTCCATTTTAGTTATGGGCGTGTACACAAACACACGTCTAAAGGTATTATCATCATTCCTGACTGGATGCACTTCTCGCAAGGGATTTTGTCTGTCTATGTAAAACATTTTTCTTTCTGGGGGTGGAGCCGAAACAAACTGTGTATTCAGGAAAGCACTATATCTGTGTCGATGTTCTAGAATTACCTTAATTAAATCGGTACCCAGGCCCCTCCATTTATTCATGAGTAGTTCTATTAATACATCAGGTAAGGGACCAGGATCAGAGTGTTGGCTCTTATACAATATTAGGAGGTGTTGTATCATATACATACCAGCTAGTCGCTGTTCGTCTGGGGAAAGATTCAAAAAGGTCTGCGCTAATGCGTCATCACTATATTTATCAGAATTGTCAGCCCATTGTACTGCTGACCTGGCTAATTCTTGTTCGTCCATGGAATTGAGTACATGGTACCCCATTCGTTCTTGGAGTATTTTATCGGTAGCCTGAAATAGATGTTCAGGAGTCTTCGGGTTTGACATAGCAGAGTGGAAAAGTCTCTTGCTTTCTGGACGTATCGGTTTATTAAAGGATCTACCCTTTCCTACATATGCTATCGTTCCTGTGTCTTCTGGCTCTTCCTCCCCTGAGGATTTATTCGTGTCTGATTCTGCTTCCCTTTCAGCTTTCTCTTTTGCATGGAACACTACTATTTCTTTACGAATTTTTCTGTACATGCTCTCTATACAAGAAGAATCCTACTACCAGTGTGTAAAAAGGAAAAAAGGGGGGGGAACACTCAGTGTTGTGTAAAATACCCCTCACACACCAACAGGCCCCTTGGTGTCATGCTTCATCATCGGGGTCTTCGCACCCCGCTAAAGGGATGCGGCACGCTACGACCTGCGACTACGCGGGAGCGTTGACAAATTAGACTGTGTGTGGTGTGTGTTGAGTGTAAGTGAAGGGGAATAGATGTGAGTGGGAGGTGTGGTGAAAAATTAAAAAGTACCTGGCTAGTGGGTAAAATGAAAAAAACTTTATTTCGTACCCCTGGCTGGTGCTGTTAAAAAGTGTGCAAAAGAACGAGGTTTTTTGTCTTAATTAGGGACAGAACCTCTGGTGTGCGTCGACATGTTTCGGTACATATGTACCTTCTTCAGGACGGGGCACAACTTCCCAACCCTACTCACGTTTTTCTAAGAAAAATGGGGTTATTCTAATTTTTCTAAAAAGTGATAACACTCATTAAAGACGGCTACAATGTGCCTACAGCGGTTCTCTGGATCATGTAATTACATGTCCTGAAAAAAAAGAAAAAAAACCATTAGGTTTGGTTACCATATAGGATTGGCTCAGACAGGTGCAGTCACCTGGAGCCCCAAACAGTTGATTAAACCTGTAAAGGAAACCAGACATACAAAACACACATGCTCGTTCCGTGGGTTTGTAGGTATAGTGTCTCTTTGTACTGGAAGAAATTGTCTTTCAGGGCCATGGTGATACACTCTAAAACCAGGTTTCTTGGTGTCTGATATTTCCAAGTGTGGCTGAAGAGTACTTCTTCAATGATCTCTAGTGTCTCTTCATGGGGCAAGCTTGTATATAAGCTCTCCACGTCGAGGCTTACTAAGAGCTGTGTGGTTGGATCAAATGTTTTATCTTCCAGGAGTTGTAGGACCGATTTGGTGTCCTTCAGGTACGTATTTGTTGCTTGTACCATTGGTCTGAGGAAAGCGTCAGAGAATTTTGATAGAGGCTCCAGGATAGACCCAATCCCAGAGACAATTGGTCTTCCAGGTGGGTTGTCGATGTTCTTATGTATCTTGGGGATACAATAAAAGTATGGTATCCTAGGGGTGGGTTGTTGTAGGAAATCAGCTTCCTTCTTGCTGAGCCAGTCATGGGCTAGTCCTTCCTCCACCATGCCACCGATCCATGTTCGAAGTCTTTCTGTTGGGTCACTCTCCAACATTTTATAGTTCCGTTCGTCAGACAAAAGACGTTGGCATTCTTTGTCATATGCCTCAAGGGTTTGTAACACTATTGCTCCCCCTTTGTCTGCTGGTTTGATGACGAGCTCGCTGTTGGCCGTTAATTCTCGAAGGGCTTTCTGTTCCTCTCCACTTGTATTGTAGAAGACATTTCTCCCTTGTGTGTTCAGCTTGTTGACCTCTGTGATCACTGCCTTCTCAAAGGTTAGAATCTCTACGGGGATACCTGAGTCGGGAGGGGTGAAGGTTGACTTCAGCCTCAGACCCGTGTCTGTCTTCTCTTCTGGCAAAGGTTTATCTTTGAAAAAAGCCTGCAGTTTCAGTTTTCTGAAGAAGTCTTGTAATTCCACATTGAGTTTGAAAACATCAGGTTTCTGAGTGGGTACATACCCCAATCCTTTGTTTAGGATATTCTTCTGCATTACTGTTAATGTGATGGGTGTGAGGTTGACCACTAAGTCCCTCTCTTGCTGGTTGATGGTTGATTGGGAAGTGATCCCGTCATGCTCCGAGTTGTTCGGGCATTGGACTGTTCCTGGTCTTCCCACACTACATTGTTCCCTTTCCGGTTCTTCCCGCGTGTGTTCTGGCGTGCCCCTAAAAAAGGCTGCTGTTGCCCTCCATAGGGTTGTTGTTGTCCGTAATAACCATCACTGTATTCCTGGTTCCACATTGGTCCGAACTGGAAGGGGTTAAATTGTGGTGGACCCATAAATTGTTGGAAATGGTTTGGTGGTTGGTATCCCCGCCATCCTCTTTGTCTAGGGAACTGTTGGCGCCTCTGTCTCCATCCTCCTCTGCGTTGTCTGTTTCCTTTGTTTCCGCTCGAATTGGAACCTGACGAGCCAGTATCTGAAGTGTCGCTGTCCGCGTCGCTGTAGCTGTTTTTCGAGACATAATCCACTTTTGTGTACGGATATGCACTCTTGGGAGTGAACTTTGCCACATCTTTGGTCAACTTGTTGGTTTTACTCTGTTTTAAATTGAACTCGAAGTCGGTCATCTGTTGATTTAGTTCCTCGAGTCTGGTTTTCAGTTCTTCAGGTGATATATATGTTTTCAATTGGACCTCAATTTTATTTATTTCAATTTTGAGTTCCTGTGTAATCCTGGCAGCTGTTTTGATTATAAGGACTAACCAATCCCTTGAGCAGTGCCAAGAGATTAGTGACCACTCTTTCTTGAAAATCATATCGTGCTGGAAAATTAGTGGTTCGTTTTTCACAATCAGGCCAGGTGGTGCCATTTTGTTACGGAGGTACTGGGTCATGAACAGCCCATGTAGGGCTGCTTTTATTTGGTTACGCCTGAGGTTCAACAGTTCATTCCAATCGTTGGTTTGTGGGCCTGTATCCTGATTGCATAGGCCTTCAAAAAGGTTGCTGTCTGCTAGAATTTTATCAATCTCGTCCTCTGCAAAAGTGAGGCCATGTTCTCTTCCATTTTGAGGGGGCCGCTGGCTTCTTTTGTTATACCTAAGTGTGTGTCTTTCAATGTATGTGATATAGTATGTCTGTAGGGAAAACGCCGGCAGCTGCGCGCTGCCTAGAAACTATATTTAACAAAGAAGGGAGGTAGAGTACAACGTAGGATTCCTACTCCACGGGCACTGATAAATAAACAAGAAGAATCCTACTACCAGTGTGTAAAAAGGAAAAAAGGGGGGGAACACTCAGTGTTGTGTAAAATACCCCTCACACACCAACAGGCCCCTTGGTGTCATGCTTCATCATCGGGGTCTTCGCACCCCGCTAAAGGGATGCGGCACGCTACGACCTGCGACTACGCGGGAGCGTTGACAAATTAGACTATGTGTGGTGTGTGTTGAGTGTAAGTGAAGGGGAATAGATGTGAGTGGGAGGTGTGGTGAAAAATTAAAAAGTACCTGGCTAGTGGGTAAAATGAAAAAAACTTTATTTCGTACCCCTGGCTGGTGCTGTTAAAAAGTGTGCAAAAGAACGAGGTTTTTTGTCTTAATTAGGGACAGAACCTCTGGTGTGCGTCGACATGTTTCGGTACATGTGTACCTTCTTCAGGACGGGGCACAACTTCCCAACCCTACTCACGTTTTTCTAAGAAAAATGGGGTTATTCTAATTTTTCTAAAAAGTGATAACACTCATTAAAGACGGCTACAATGTGCCTACAGCGGTTCTCTGGATCATGTAATTACATGTCCTGAAAAAAAAGAAAAAAAACCATTAGGTTTGGTTACCATATAGGATTGGCTCAGACAGGTGCAGTCACCTGGAGCCCCAAACAGTTGATTAAACCTGTAAAGGAAACCAGACATACAAAACACACAACATATAAGACACTTTTAGGGGTTTTTTTGTACTTATTGTCTATGGACATACTCATGGTCTTTGCTGTCTATTGCCTCATGAGCAAGTCCTGAGCATCAAGGTAGGTAGGTGGATCCACAATCTATAAGGATAGAGAAGTGGATTCAGTGTTGTTGCTTTTACTCACTTTTTAACTCCGCCATACACCTAGACAGGCTGGACTTTGTTTGAAAAATACTCACGAAATCCGCCTATATTGGCCTCCTTCTACCACCCTGTGCTGCTCCGCCGTGAATGAAATACGGATGAGCTAGGCGGTATTTAAAGGAGGATTGGATGTGTTTCCATTGGTTGATTAGCGGAAATGGCAAGTGACCATGTTAGGGGGATACCCATGTTGCCGCCCCCTCCACGCATGTGGTCTAGTCACATGTAACATGTAACCCTCTCTTATTCGTTCATTGCCGGGTTTGTGTATGTTCAAATATGGACTTTCCGCTCGTCAAATTCTAGCAGACAGCAACCTTTTTGAAGGCCTATGCAATCAGGATACAGGCCCACAAACCAACGATTGGAATGAACTGTTGAACCTCAGGCGTAACCAAATAAAAGCAGCCCTACATGGGCTGTTCATGACCCAGTACCTCCTGGTGTACAGGGTCACTTCCCGTGCGGAGATTGCAGTTGCTGTCACCAAACCCAGAAAAGCAAAAACCTTACCTTCAGAAATGGCACAACATGGGAACAACGCCAATTTTCCAACTGTAATACAAAAAACGTGGTCTACATAATAACTTGCCCATGTGGATTGGAATATGTAGGCATGACCACTCGACCCGTCAAAATAAGGATAGGGGAACATAAAAGCAATATACGCTGCAAGAAAACGACAACCAAGATGGCATCACATTTTCTGTCACACCAGCATTGCATCAATGATCTACGCTGGACTATCATCGAACGACTACCCTCGGAAGCAGGCCTGTTCCAAAAGGAACAGCGTTGGGTGTTCCGCCTGGCAACTCATATCACAGGACTCAATGATGATATACCGTGGAGCCAAATCACTTGATCACCCCCAGGATCAACAACAACCTCCGATTTAAATATGAGCCTGGGAACCCATACCAGTGGCCAAAAACGTTAATCATTGGGCCATCTAATGTACCACCCACTGTATAGATATCAAGTCGCCACAGAATCGAGTATATCTGAATAACATCTCCCTCCAAGCAGCCAATATAGTGCACCGAATCCCTGAAAAAATTAAGCAAAAAAGTAGGCATGGAAAGAGACATGGTCATTTCAAACTTAAACCAATGCCCTTTTTTGTTAAGAGAACTAACTGGCAATCTGCATCCGGATGCACCCTTAATGATGATAAAGTTTTGGTAAACTGAAAACCAAGTACCCTCAGTGACCAGCGCTAATAACATAAAATCACCGCGCATGCGCTGTCGACAATCGGCTTCGCGCATGCTCGAAGAATGCGCCGAAAAACCACTTGTGCGCATGCGCGTACAAGAGACAGCCGAGCGACAGCTGCATTCAATAGGCTCCCGATCAACGCGAGTCACAGCAACAGCCAGTGAGTGGCTGACGAGCGGAAAGTCCATATTTGGACATACACAAACCCGGCAATGAACGAATAAGAGAGGGTTACATGTTACATGTGACTAGACCACATGCGTGGAGGGGGCGGCAACATGGGTATCCCCCTAACATGGTCACTTGCCATTTCCGCTAATCAACCAATGGAAACACATCCAATCCTCCTTTAAATACCGCCTAGCTCATCCGTATTTCATTCACGGCGGAGCAGCACAGGGTGGTAGAAGGAGGCCAATATAGGCGGATTACGTGAGTATTTTTCAAACAAAGTCCAGCCTGTCTAGGTGTATGGCGGAGTTAAAAAGTGAGTAAAAGCAACAACACTGAATCCACTTCTCTATCCTTATAGATTGTGGATCCACCTACCTACCTTGATGCTCAGGACTTGCTCATGAGGCAATAGACAGCAAAGACCATGAGTATGTCCATAGACAATAAGTACAAAAAAAACCCTAAAAGTGTCTTATATGTTGTGTGTTTTGTATGTCTGGTTTCCTTTACAGGTTTAATCAACTGTTTGGGGCTCCAGGTGACTGCACCTGTCTGAGCCAATCCTATATGGTAACCAAACCTAATGGTTTTTTTTCTTTTTTTTCAGGACATGTAATTACATGATCCAGAGAACCGCTGTAGGCACATTGTAGCCGTCTTTAATGAGTGTTATCACTTTTTAGAAAAATTAGAATAACCCCATTTTTCTTAGAAAAACGTGAGTAGGGTTGGGAAGTTGTGCCCCGTCCTGAAGAAGGTACACATGTACCGTAACATGTCGACGCACACCAGAGGTTCTGTCCCTAATTAAGACAAAAAACCTCGTTCTTTTGCACACTTTTTAACAGCACCAGCCAGGGGTACGAAATAAAGTTTTTTTCATTTTACCCACTAGCCAGGTACTTTTTAATTTTTCACCACACCTCCCACTCACATCTATTCCCCTTCACTTACACTCAACACACACCACACATAGTCTAATTTGTCAACGCTCCCGCGTAGTCGCAGGTCGTAGCGTGCCGCATCCCTTTAGCGGGGTGCGAAGACCCCGATGATGAAGCATGACACCAAGGGGCCTGTTGGTGTGTGAGGGGTATTTTACACAACACTGAGTGTTCCCCCCCTTTTTTCCTTTTTACACACTGGTAGTAGGATTCTTCTTGTTTATTTATCAGTGCCCGTGGAGTAGGAATCCTACGTTGTACTCTACCTCCCTTCTTTGTTAAATATAGTTTCTAGGCAGCGCGCAGCTGCGGGAGTTTTCCCTACAGACATACTATATCACACACATTGATAGACAGACACTTAGGTATAACAAAAGAAGCCAGCGGCCCCCTCAAAATGGAAGATGAACATGGCCTCACTTTTGCAGAGGACGAGATTGATAAAATTCTAGCAGACAGCAACCTTTTTGAAGGCCTATGCAATCAGGATACAGGCCCACAAACCAACGATTGGAATGAACTGTTGAACCTCAGGCGTAACCAAATAAAAGCAGCCCTACATGGGCTGTTCATGACCCAGTACCTCCGTAACAAAATGGCACCACCTGGCCTGATTGTGAAAAACGAACCACTAATTTTCCAGCACGATATGATTTTCAAGAAAGAGTGGTCACTAATCTCTTGGCACTGCTCAAGGGATTGGTTAGTCCTTATAATCAAAACAGCTGCCAGGATTACACAGGAACTCAAAATTGAAATAAATAAAATTGAGGTCCAATTGAAAACATATATATCACCTGAAGAACTGAAAACCAGACTCGAGGAACTAAATCAACAGATGACCGACTTCGAGTTCAATTTAAAACAGAGTAAAACCAACAAGTTGACCAAAGATGTGGCAAAGTTCACTCCCGAGAGTGCATATCCGTACACAAAAGTGGATTATGTCTCGAAAAACAGCTACAGCGACGCGGACAGCGACACTTCAGATACTGGCTCGTCAGGTTCCAATTCGAGCGGAAACAAAGGAAACAGACAACGCAGAGGAGGATGGAGACAGAGGCGCCAACAGTTCCCTAGACAAAGAGGATGGCGGGGATACCAACCACCAAACCATTTCCAACAATTTATGGGTCCACCACAATTTAACCCCTTCCAGTTCGGACCAATGTGGAACCAGGAATACAGTGATGGTTATTACGGACAACAACAACCCTATGGAGGGCAACAGCAGCCTTTTTTAGGGGCACGCCAGAACACACGCGGGAAGAACCGGAAAGGGAACAATGTAGTGTGGGAAGACCAGGAACAGTCCAATGCCCGAACAACTCGGAGCATGACGGGATCACTTCCCAATCAACCATCAACCAGCAAGAGAGGGACTTAGTGGTCAACCTCACACCCATCACATTAACAGTAATGCAGAAGAATATCCTAAACAAAGGATTGGGGTACGTACCCACTCAGAAACCTGATGTTTTCAAACTCAATGTGGAATTACAAGACTTCTTCAGAAAACTGAAACTGCAGGCTTTTTTCAAAGATAAACCTTTGCCAGAAGAGAAGACAGACACCGGTCTGAGGCTGAAGTCAACCTTCACCCCTCCCGACTCAGGTATCCCCGTAGAGATTCTAACCTTTGAGAAGGCAGTGATCACAGAGGTCAACAAGCTGAACACACAAGGGAGAAATGTCTTCTACAATACAAGTGGAGAGGAACAGAAAGCCCTTCGAGAATTAACGGCCAACAGCGAGCTCGTCATCAAACCAGCAGACAAAGGGGGAGCAATAGTGTTACAAACCCTTGAGGCATATGACAAAGAATGCCAACGTCTTTTGTCTGACGAACGGAACTATAAAATGTTGGAGAGTGACCCAACAGAAAGACTTCGAACACGGATCGGTGGCATGGTGGAGGAAGGACTAGCCCATGACTGGCTCAGCAAGAAGGAAGCTGATTTCCTACAACAACCCACCCCTAGGATACCATACTTTTATTGTATCCCCAAGATACATAAGAACATCGACAACCCACCTGGAAGACCAATTGTCTCTGGGATTGGGTCTATCCTGGAGCCTCTATCAAAATTCTCTGACGCTTTCCTCAGACCAATGGTACAAGCAACAAATACGTACCTGAAGGACACCAAATCGGTCCTACAACTCCTGGAAGATAAAACATTTGATCCAACCACACAGCTCTTAGTAAGCCTCGACGTGGAGAGCTTATATACAAGCTTGCCCCATGAAGAGACACTAGAGATCATTGAAGAAGTACTCTTCAGCCACACTTGGAAATATCAGACACCAAGAAACCTGGTTTTAGAGTGTATCACCATGGCCCTGAAAGACAATTTCTTCCAGTACAAAGAGACACTATACCTACAAACCCACGGAACGAGCATGGGTAGTACTTTCGCTCCAAGCCTAGCAGGACTATATGTCCACCACCTAGAGGAACAAAAAATTCTACATGAAAGTAACCCTTACCGTTCCCAGATTGGCACCTGGAAACGGTACATAGATGACATTTTCATCATCTGGAACGGTGACGTCAACAGCGCCATGAATTTTGTGACCTGGCTAAACAACCAGAACGAGTATCTAAAATTCACCAGCACCGTTTCAAACACATCGATGGTTTTCTTGGATCTGAACATTTATAGTGAGGACGGCAGGCTAAAAAGCACTACCCACTTTAAACCCACCTCCAGGAATTGTCTGTTACGTTACGACAGTTTTCACCCCAGACATCTAAGGGAAAATCTGCCGTATGGTCAGTTTCTGAGACTACGGAGGAACTGCACAGAATTGAGCGAATTCAATCGACAAGCAAAAGACCTGAAAACTAAACTTATGCAAAGGCAGTACCCCACCAGAACCATCGAAAAAGCGATGAAACGCGCAAAGAACAATCACAGGGAGGCACTCATAGAAGAGAATCTCCAAGAAAAAGAAACAAATAAGAGACCGATCTGTGTGACAACTTACTCTACCATATCAAACCAGGTATCAAAGGTCATCAATAAGCACTGGGGTATATTGAACTGTGGAGACCTAAGTTTTGAGAAACCGATGCATGCACATCGGAGGGGCAAAAACATAAAGGACATCGTGGTCCACACTAGACCACGGCAAAACCAGACGGCAAGACTAAATGTAACTGGTGTACAGGGTCACTTCCCGTGCGGAGATTGCAGTTGCTGTCACCAAACCCAGAAAAGCAAAAACCTTACCTTCAGAAATGGCACAACATGGGAACAACGCCAATTTTCCAACTGTAATACAAAAAACGTGGTCTACATAATAACTTGCCCATGTGGATTGGAATATGTAGGCATGACCACTCGACCCGTCAAAATAAGGATAGGGGAACATAAAAGCAATATACGCTGCAAGAAAACGACAACCAAGATGGCATCACATTTTCTGTCACACCAGCATTGCATCAATGATCTACGCTGGACTATCATCGAACGACTACCCTCGGAAGCAGGCCTGTTCCAAAAGGAACAGCGTTGGGTGTTCCGCCTGGCAACTCATATCACAGGACTCAATGATGATATACCGTGGAGCCAAATCACTTGATCACCCCCAGGATCAACAACAACCTCCGATTTAAATATGAGCCTGGGAACCCATACTAGTGGCCAAAAACGTTAATCATTGTGCCATCTAATGTACCACCCACTGTATAGATATCAAGTCGCCACAGAATCGAGTATATCTGAATAACATCTCCCTCCAAGCAGCCAATATAGTGCACCGAATCCCTGAAAAAATTAAGCAAAAAAGTAGGCATGGAAAGAGACATGGTCATTTCAAACTTAAACCAATGCCCTTTTTTGTTAAGAGAACTAACTGGCAATCTGCATCCGGATGCACCCTTAATGATGATAAAGTTTTGGTAAACTGAAAACCAAGTACCCTCAGTGACCAGCGCTAATAACATAAAATCACCGCGCATGCGCTGTCGACAATCGGCTTCGCGCATGCTCGAAGAATGCGCCGAAAAACCACTTGTGCGCATGCGCGTACGAGAGACAGCCGTGCGACAGCTGCATTCAATAGGCTCCCGATCAACGCGAGTCACAGCAACAGCCAGTGAGTGGCTGACGAGCGGAAAGTCCATATTTGGACATACACAAACCCGGCAATGAACGAATAAGAGAGGGTTACATGTTACATGTGACTAGACCACATGCGTGGAGGGGGCGGCAACATGGGTATCCCCCTAACATGGTCACTTGCCATTTCCGCTAATCAACCAATGGAAACACATCCAATCCTCCTTTAAATACCGCCTAGCTCATCCGTATTTCATTCACGGCGGAGCAGCACAGGGTGGTAGAAGGAGGCCAATATAGGCGGATTTCGTGAGTATTTTTCAAACAAAGTCCAGCCTGTCTAGGTGTATGGCGGAGTTAAAAAGTGAGTAAAAGCAACAACACTGAATCCACTTCTCTATCCTTATAGATTGTGGATCCACATACCTACCTTGATGCTCAGGACTTGCTCATGAGGCAATAGACAGCAAAGACCATGAGTATGTCCATAGACAATAAGTACAAAAAAAACCCTAAAAGTGTCTTATATGTTGTGTGTTTTGTATGTCTGGTTTCCTTTACAGGTTTAATCAACTGTTTGGGGCTCCAGGTGACTGCACCTGTCTGAGCCAATCCTATATGGTAACCAAACCTAATGGTTTTTTTTCTTTTTTTTCAGGACATGTAATTACATGATCCAGAGAACCGCTGTAGGCACATTGTAGCCGTCTTTAATGAGTGTTATCACTTTTTAGAAAAATTAGAATAACCCCATTTTTCTTAGAAAAACGTGAGTAGGGTTGGGAAGTTGTGCCCCGTCCTGAAGAAGGTACACATGTACCGAAACATGTCGACGCACACCAGAGGTTCTGTCCCTAATTAAGACAAAAAACCTCGTTCTTTTGCACACTTTTTAACAGCACCAGCCAGGGGTACGAAATAAAGTTTTTTTCATTTTACCCACTAGCCAGGTACTTTTTAATTTTTCACCACACCTCCCACTCACATCTATTCCCCTTCACTTACACTCAACACACACCACACATAGTCTAATTTGTCAACGCTCCCGCGTAGTCGCAGGTCGTAGCGTGCCGCATCCCTTTAGCGGGGTGCGAAGACCCCGATGATGAAGCATGACACCAAGGGGCCTGTTGGTGTGTGAGGGGTATTTTACACAACACTGAGTGTTCCCCCCCTTTTTTCCTTTTTACACACTGGTAGTAGGATTCTTCTTGTTTATTTATCAGTGCCCGTGGAGTAGGAATCCTACGTTGTACTCTACCTCCCTTCTTTGTTAAATATAGTTTCTAGGCAGCGCGCAGCTGCGGGAGTTTTCCCTACAGACATACTATATCACATACATTGAAAGACACACACTTAGGTATAACAAAAGAAGCCAGCGGCCCCCTCAAAATGGAAGATGAACATGGCCTCACTTTTGCAGAGGACGAGATTGATAAAATTCTAGCAGACAGCAACCTTTTTGAAGGCCTATGCAATCAGGATACAGGCCCACAAACCAACGATTGGAATGAACTGTTGAACCTCAGGCGTAACCAAATAAAAGCAGCCCTACATGGGCTGTTCATGACCCAGTACCTCCGTAACAAAATGGCACCACCTGGCCTGATTGTGAAAAACGAACCACTAATTTTCCAGCACGATATGATTTTCAAGAAAGAGTGGTCACTAATCTCTTGGCACTGCTCAAGGGATTGGTTAGTCCTTATAATCAAAACAGCTGCCAGGATTACACAGGAACTCAAAATTGAAATAAATAAAATTGAGGTCCAATTGAAAACATATATATCACCTGAAGAACTGAAAACCAGACTCGAGGAACTAAATCAACAGATGACCGACTTCGAGTTCAATTTAAAACAGAGTAAAACCAACAAGTTGACCAAAGATGTGGCAAAGTTCACTCCCAAGAGTGCATATCCGTACACAAAAGTGGATTATGTCTCGAAAAACAGCTACAGCGACGCGGACAGCGACACTTCAGATACTGGCTCGTCAGGTTCCAATTCGAGCGGAAACAAAGGAAACAGACAACGCAGAGGAGGATGGAGACAGAGGCGCCAACAGTTCCCTAGACAAAGAGGATGGCGGGGATACCAACCACCAAACCATTTCCAACAATTTATGGGTCCACCACAATTTAACCCCTTCCAGTTCGGACCAATGTGGAACCAGGAATACAGTGATGGTTATTACGGACAACAACAACGCTATGGAGGGCAACAGCAGCCTTTTTTAGGGGCACGCCAGAACACACGCGGGAAGAACCGGAAAGGGAACAATGTAGTGTGGGAAGACCAGGAACAGTCCAATGCCCGAACAACTCGGAGCATGACGGGATCACTTCCCAATCAACCATCAACCAGCAAGAGAGGGACTTAGTGGTCAACCTCACACCCATCACATTAACAGTAATGCAGAAGAATATCCTAAACAAAGGATTGGGGTACGTACCCACTCAGAAACCTGATGTTTTCAAACTCAATGTGGAATTACAAGACTTCTTCAGAAAACTGAAACTGCAGGCTTTTTTCAAAGATAAACCTTTGCCAGAAGAGAAGACAGACACGGGTCTGAGGCTGAAGTCAACCTTCACCCCTCCCGACTCAGGTATCCCCGTAGAGATTCTAACCTTTGAGAAGGCAGTGATCACAGAGGTCAACAAGCTGAACACACAAGGGAGAAATGTCTTCTACAATACAAGTGGAGAGGAACAGAAAGCCCTTCGAGAATTAACGGCCAACAGCGAGCTCGTCATCAAACCAGCAGACAAAGGGGGAGCAATAGTGTTACAAACCCTTGAGGCATATGACAAAGAATGCCAACGTCTTTTGTCTGACGAACGGAACTATAAAATGTTGGAGAGTGACCCAACAGAAAGACTTCGAACACGGATCGGTGGCATGGTGGAGGAAGGACTAGCCCATGACTGGCTCAGCAAGAAGGAAGCTGATTTCCTACAACAACCCACCCCTAGGATACCATACTTTTATTGTATCCCCAAGATACATAAGAACATCGACAACCCACCTGGAAGACCAATTGTCTCTGGGATTGGGTCTATCCTGGAGCCTCTATCAAAATTCTCTGACGCTTTCCTCAGACCAATGGTACAAGCAACAAATACGTACCTGAAGGACACCAAATCGGTCCTACAACTCCTGGAAGATAAAACATTTGATCCAACCACACAGCTCTTAGTAAGCCTCGACGTGGAGAGCTTATATACAAGCTTGCCCCATGAAGAGACACTAGAGATCATTGAAGAAGTACTCTTCAGCCACACTTGGAAATATCAGACACCAAGAAACCTGGTTTTAGAGTGTATCACCATTATTATTATTATTATTATTATGTTTCTTATATAGCGCCTGAATCGACCCCCGAAGGGGTATCTCCGCGCTTGCCTTGGGAACCCGTCCTGGCTTTTCCCTGTGAGATAGCCCCTACAGGGCATCCCCAAGGTGAAAGCCAGGCATCCCGCCGCGGGGGGCCGTTGTGGAGATTAAGCAAGCTTAATGCCCAGAGTTGCAGAGTGTGAACCCATGATTAGGTCAGGCACCGAAGCGAGAATTATCGAGTCCATGGACATTTGAGCTCAAGACCCTGCCGCGTCGGGAATTGAACCCTGGTCCCGGGTCTGACCTCTGCTTCAGGGTCTGCCTGCTCTAACCAGTGAGCCACACTTCTCCACGAAAACCATCGTGACCATGGCCCTGTAAGACAATTTCTTCCAGTACAAAGAGACACTATACCTACAAACCCACGGAACGAGCATGGGTAGTACTTTCGCTCCAAGCCTAGCAGGACTATACGTCCACCACCTAGAGGAACAAAAAATTCTACATGAAAGTAACCCTTACCGTTCCCAGATTGGCACCTGGAAACGGTACATAGATGACATTTTCATCATCTGGAACGGTGACGTCAACAGCGCCATGAATTTTGTGACCTGGCTAAACAACCAGAACGAGTATCTAAAATTCACCAGCACCGTTTCAAACACATCGATGGTTTTCTTGGATCTGAACATTTATAGTGAGGACGGCAGGCTAAAAAGCACTACCCACTTTAAACCCACCTCCAGGAATTGTCTGTTACGTTACGACAGTTTTCACCCCAGACATCTAAGGGAAAATCTGCCGTATGGTCAGTTTCTGAGACTATGGAGGAACTGCACAGAATTGAGCGAATTCAATCGACAAGCAAAAGACCTGAAAACTAAACTTATGCAAAGGCAGTACCCCACCAGAACCATCGAAAAAGCGATGAAACGCGCAAAGAACAATCACAGGGAGGCACTCATAGAAGAGAATCTCCAAGAAAAAGAAACAAATAAGAGGCCGATCTGTGTGACAACTTACTCTACCATATCAAACCAGGTATCAAAGGTCATCAATAAGCACTGGGGTATATTGAACTGTGGAGACCTAAGTTTTGAGAAACCGATGCATGCACATCGGAGGGGCAAAAACATAAAGGACATCGTGGTCCACACTAGACCACGGCAAAACCAGACGGCAAGACTAAATGTAACTGGTGTACAGGGTCACTTCCCGTGCGGAGATTGCAGTTGCTGTCACCAAACCCAGAAAAGCAAAAACCTTACCTTCAGAAATGGCACAACATGGGAACAACGCCAATTTTCCAACTGTAATACAAAAAACGTGGTCTACATAATAACTTGCCCATGTGGATTGGAATATGTAGGCATGACCACTCGACCCGTCAAAATAAGGATAGGGGAACATAAAAGCAATATACGCTGCAAGAAAACGACAACCAAGATGGCATCACATTTTCTGTCACACCAGCATTGCATCAATGATCTACGCTGGACTATCATCGAACGACTACCCTCGGAAGCAGGCCTGTTCCAAAAGGAACAGCGTTGGGTGTTCCGCCTGGCAACTCATATCACAGGACTCAATGATGATATACCGTGGAGCCAAATCACTTGATCACCCCCAGGATCAACAACAACCTCCGATTTAAATATGAGCCTGGGAACCCATACCAGTGGCCAAAAACGTTAATCATTGGGCCATCTAATGTACCACCCACTGTATAGATATCAAGTCGCCACAGAATCGAGTATATCTGAATAACATCTCCCTCCAAGCAGCCAATATAGTGCACCGAATCCCTGAAAAAATTAAGCAAAAAAGTAGGCATGGAAAGAGACATGGTCATTTCAAACTTAAACCAATGCCCTTTTTTGTTAAGAGAACTAACTGGCAATCTGCATCCAGATGCACCCTTAATGATGATAAAGTTTTGGTAAACTGAAAACCAAGTACCCTCAGTGACCAGCGCTAATAACATAAAATCACCGCGCATGCGCTGTCGACAATCGGCTTCGCGCATGCTCGAAGAATGCGCCGAAAAACCACTTGTGCGCATGCGCGTACGAGAGACAGCCGAGCGACAGCTGCATTCAATAGGCTCCCGATCAACGCGAGTCACAGCAACAGCCAGTGAGTGGCTGACGAGCGGAAAGTCCATATTTGGACATACACAAACCCGGCAATGAACGAATAAGAGAGGGTTACATGTTACATGTGACTAGACCACATGCGTGGAGGGGGCGGCAACATGGGTATCCCCCTAACATGGTCACTTGCCATTTCCGCTAATCAACCAATGGAAACACATCCAATCCTCCTTTAAATACCGCCTAGCTCATCCGTATTTCATTCACGGCGGAGCAGCACAGGGTGGTAGAAGGAGGCCAATATAGGCGGATTTCGTGAGTATTTTTCAAACAAAGTCCAGCCTGTCTAGGTGTATGGCGGAGTTAAAAAGTGAGTAAAAGCAACAACACTGAATCCACTTCTCTATCCTTATAGATTGTGGATCCACCTACCTACCTTGATGCTCAGGACTTGCTCATGAGGCAATAGACAGCAAAGACCATGAGTATGTCCATAGACAATAAGTACAAAAAAAACCCTAAAAGTGTTTTATATGTTGTGTGTTTTGTATGTCTGGTTTCCTTTACAGGTTTAATCAACTGTTTGGGGCTCCAGGTGACTGCACCTGTCTGAGCCAATCCTATATGGTAACCAAACCTAATGTTTTTTTTTCTTTTTTTTCAGGACATGTAATTACATGATCCAGAGAACCGCTGTAGGCACATTGTAGCCGTCTTTAATGAGTGTTATCACTTTTTAGAAAAATTAGAATAACCCCATTTTTCTTAGAAAAACGTGGGTAGGGTTGGGAAGTTGTGCCCCGTCCTGAAGAAGGTACACATGTACCGAAACATGTCGACGCACACCAGAGGTTCTGTCCCTAATTAAGACAAAAAACCTCGTTCTTTTGCACATTTTTTAACAGCACCAGCCAGGGGTACGAAATAAAGTTTTTTTCATTTTACCCGCTAGCCAGGTACTTTTTAATTTTCCACCACACCTCCCACTCACATCTATTCCCCTTCACTTACACTCAACACACACCACACATAGTCTAATTTGTCAACGCTCCCGCGTAGTCGCAGGTCGTAGCGTGCCGCATCCCTTTAGCGGGGTGCGAAGACCCCGATGATGAAGCATGACACCAAGGGGCCTGTTGGTGTGTGAGGGGTATTTTACACAACACTGAGTGTTCCCCCCCTTTTTTCCTTTTTACACACTGGTAGTAGGATTCTTCTTGTTTATTTATCAGTGCCCGTGGAGTAGGAATCCTACGTTGTACTCTACCTCCCTTCTTTGTTAAATATAGTTTCTAGGCAGCGCGCAGCTGCGGGAGTTTTCCCTACAGACATACTATATCACACACATTGAAAGACACACACTTAGGTATAACAAAAGAAGCCAGCGGCCCCCTCAAAATGGAAGATGAACATGGCCTCACTTTTGCAGAGGACGAGATTGATAAAATTCTAGCAGACAGCAACCTTTTTGAAGGCCTATGCAATCAGGATACAGGCCCACAAACCAACGATTGGAATGAACTGTTGAACCTCAGGCGTAACCAAATAAAAGCAGCCCTACATGGGCTGTTCATGACCCAGTACCTAAGTAACAAAATGGCACCACCTGGCCTGATTGTGAAAAACGAACCACTAATTTTCCAGCACGATATGATTTTCAAGAAAGAGTGGTCACTAATCTCTTGGCACTGCTCAAGGGATTGGTTAGTCCTTATAATCAAAACAGCTGCCAGGATTACACAGGAACTCAAAATTGAAATAAATAAAATTGAGGTCCAATTGAAAACATATATATCACCTGAAGAACTGAAAACCAGACTCGAGGAACTAAATCAACAGATGACCAACTTCGAGTTCAATTTAAAACAGAGTAAAACCAACAAGTTGACCAAAGATGTGGCAAAGTTCACTCCCGAGAGTGCATATCCGTACACAAAAGTGGATTATGTCTCGAAAAACAGCTACAGCGACGCGGACAGGGACACTTCAGATACTGGCTCGTCAGGTTCCAATTCGAGCGGAAACAAAGGAAACAGACAACGCAGAGGAGGATGGAGACAGAGGCGCCAACAGTTCCCTAGACAAAGAGGATGGCGGGGATACCAACCACCAAACCATTTCCAACAATTTATGGGTCCACCACAATTTAACCCCTTCCAGTTCGGACCAATGTGGAACCAGGAATACAGTGATGGTTATTACGGACAACAACAACCCTATGGAGGGCAACAGCAGCCTTTTTTAGGGGCACGCCAGAACACACGCGGGAAGAACCGGAAAGGGAACAATGTAGTGTGGGAAGAGCAGGAACAGTCCAATGCCCGAACAACTCGGAGCATGACGGGATCACTTCCCAATCAACCATCAACCAGCAAGAGAGGGACTTAGTGGTCAACCTCACACCCATCACATTAACAGTAATGCAGAAGAATATCCTAAACAAAGGATTGGGGTACGTACCCACTCAGAAACCTGATGTTTTCAAACTCAATGTGGAATTACAAGACTTCTTCAGAAAACTGAAACTGCAGGCTTTTTTCAAAGATAAACCTTTGCCAGAAGAGAAGGCAGACACGGGTCTGAGGCTGAAGTCAACCTTCACCCCTCCCGACTCAGGTATCCCCGTAGAGATTCTAACCTTTGAGAAGGCAGTGATCACAGAGGTCAACAAGCTGAACACACAAGGGAGAAATGTCTTCTACAATACAAGTGGAGAGGAACAGAAAGCCCTTCGAGAATTAACGGCCAACAGCGAGCTCGTCATCAAACCAGCAGACAAAGGGGGAGCAATAGTGTTACAAACCCTTGAGGCATATGACAAAGAATGCCAACGTCTTTTGTCTGACGAACGGAACTATAAAATGTTGGAGAGTGACCCAACAGAAAGACTTCGAACACGGATCGGTGGCATGGTGGAGGAAGGACTAGCCCATGACTGGCTCAGCAAGAAGGAAGCTGATTTCCTACAACAACCCACCCCTAGGATACCATACTTTTATTGTATCCCCAAGATACATAAGAACATCGACAACCCACCTGGAAGACCAATTGTCTCTGGGATTGGGTCTATCCTGGAGCCTCTATCAAAATTCTCTGACGCTTTCCTCAGACCAATGGTACAAGCAACAAATACGTACCTGAAGGACACCAAATCGGTCCTACAACTCCTGGAAGATAAAACATTTGATCCAACCACACAGCTCTTAGTAAGCCTCGACGTGGAGAGCTTATATACAAGCTTGCCCCATGAAGAGACACTAGAGATCATTGAAGAAGTACTCTTCAGCCACACTTGGAAATATCAGACACCAAGAAACCTGGTTTTAGAGTGTATCACCATGGCCCTGAAAGACAATTTCTTCCAGTACAAAGAGACACTATACCTACAAACCCACGGAACGAGCATGGGTAGTACTTTCGCTCCAAGCCTAGCAGGACTATACGTCCACCACCTAGAGGAACAAAAAATTCTACATGAAAGTAACCCTTACCGTTCCCAGATTGGCACCTGGAAACGGTACATAGATGACATTTTCATCATCTGGAACGGTGACGTCAACAGCGCCATGAATTTTGTGACCTGGCTAAACAACCAGAACGAGTATCTAAAATTCACCAGCACCGTTTCAAACACATCAATGGTTTTCTTGGATCTGAACATTTATAGTGAGGACGGCAGGCTAAAAAGCACTACCCACTTTAAACCCACCTCCAGGAATTGTCTGTTACCTTACGACAGTTTTCACCCCAGACATCTAAGGGAAAATCTGCCGTATGGTCAGTTTCTGAGACTACGGAGGAACTGCACAGAATTGAGCGAATTCAATCGACAAGCAAAAGACCTGAAAACTAAACTTATGCAAAGGCAGTACCCCACCAGAACCATCGAAAAAGCGATGAAACGCGCAAAGAACAATCACAGGGAGGCACTCATAGAAGAGAATCTCCAAGAAAAAGAAACAAATAAGAGGCCGATCTGTGTGACAACTTACTCTACCATATCAAACCAGGTATCAAAGGTCATCAATAAGCACTGGGGTATATTGAACTGTGGAGACCTAAGTTTTGAGAAACCGATGCATGCACATCGGAGGGGCAAAAACATAAAGGACATCGTGGTCCACACTAGACCACGGCAAAACCAGACGGCAAGACTAAATGTAACTGGTGTACAGGGTCACTTCCCGTGCGGAGATTGCAGTTGCTGTCACCAAACCCAGAAAAGCAAAAACCTTACCTTCAGAAATGGCACAACATGGGAACAACGCCAATTTTCCAACTGTAATACAAAAAACGTGGTCTACATAATAACTTGCCCATGTGGATTGGAATATGTAGGCATGACCACTCGACCCGTCAAAATAAGGATAGGGGAACATAAAAGCAATATACGCTGCAAGAAAACGACAACCAAGATGGCATCACATTTTCTGTCACACCAGCATTGCATCAATGATCTACGCTGGACTATCATCGAACGACTACCCTCGGAAGCAGGCCTGTTCCAAAAGGAACAGCGTTGGGTGTTCCGCCTGGCAACTCATATCACAGGACTCAATGATGATATACCGTGGAGCCAAATCACTTGATCACCCCCAGGATCAACAACAACCTCCGATTTAAATATGAGCCTGGGAACCCATACCAGTGGCCAAAAACGTTAATCATTGGGCCATCTAATGTACCACCCACTGTATAGATATCAAGTCGCCACAGAATCGAGTATTTCTGAATAACATCTCCCTCCAAGCAGCCAATATAGTGCACCGAATCCCTGAAAAAATTAAGCAAAAAAGTAGGCATGGAAAGAGACATGGTCATTTCAAACTTAAACCAATGCCCTTTTTTGTTAAGAGAACTAACTGGCAATCTGCATCCGGATGCACCCTTAATGATGATAAAGTTTTGGTAAACTGAAAACCAAGTACCCTCAGTGACCAGCGCTAATAACATAAAATCACCGCGCATGCGCTGTCGACAATCGGCTTCGCGCATGCTCGAAGAATGCGCCGAAAAACCACTTGTGCGCATGCGCGTACGAGAGACAGCCGAGCGACAGCTGCATTCAATAGGCTCCCGATCAACGCGAGTCACAGCAACAGCCAGTGAGTGGCTGACGAGCGGAAAGTCCATATTTGGACATACACAAACCCGGCAATGAACGAATAAGAGAGGGTTACATGTTACATGTGACTAGACCACATGCGTGGAGGGGGCGGCAACATGGGTATCCCCCTAACATGGTCACTTGCCATTTCCGCTAATCAACCAATGGAAACACATCCAATCCTCCTTTAAATACCGCCTAGCTCATCCGTATTTCATTCACGGCGGAGCAGCACAGGGTGGTAGAAGGAGGCCAATATAGGCGGATTTCGTGAGTATTTTTCAAACAAAGTCCAGCCTGTCTAGGTGTATGGCGGAGTTAAAAAGTGAGTAAAAGCAACAACACTGAATCCACTTCTCTATCCTTATAGATTGTGGATCCACCTACCTACCTTGATGCTCAGGACTTGCTCATGAGGCAATAGACAGCAAAGACCATGAGTATGTCCATAGACAATAAGTACAAAAAAACCCTAAAAGTGTCTTATATGTTGTGTGTTTTGTATGTCTGGTTTCCTTTACAGGTTTAATCAACTGTTTGGGGCTCCAGGTGACTGCACCTGTCTGAGCCAATCCTATATGGTAACCAAACCTAATGGGTTTTTTTCTTTTTTTTCAGGACATGTAATTACATGATCCAGAGAACCGCTGTAGGCACATTGTAGCCGTCTTTAATGAGTGTTATCACTTTTTAGAAAAATTAGAATAACCCCATTTTTCTTAGAAAAACGTGAGTAGGGTTGGGAAGTTGTGCCCCGTCCTGAAGAAGGTACACATGTACCGAAACATGTCGACGCACACCAGAGGTTCTGTCCCTAATTAAGACAAAAAACCTCGTTCTTTTGCACACTTTTTAACAGCACCAGCCAGGGGTACGAAATAAAGTTTTTTTCATTTTACCCACTAGCCAGGTACTTTTTAATTTTCCACCACACCTCCCACTCACATCTATTCCCCTTCACTTACACTCAACACACACCACACATAGTCTAATTTGTCAACGCTCCCGCGTAGTCGCAGGTCGTAGCGTGCCGCATCCCTTTAGCGGGGTGCGAAGACCCCGATGATGAAGCATGACACCAAGGGGCCTGTTGGTGTGTGAGGGGTATTTTACACAACACTGAGTGTTCCCCCCCTTTTTTCCTTTTTACACACTGGTAGTAGGATTCTTCTTGTTTATTTATCAGTGCCCGTGGAGTAGGAATCCTACGTTGTACTCTACCTCCCTTCTTTGTTAAATATAGTTTCTAGGCAGCGCGCAGCTGCAGGAGTTTTCCCTACAGACATACTATATCACACACATTGAAAGACACACACTTAGGTATAACAAAAGAAGCCAGCGGCCCCCTCAAAATGGAAGATGAACATGGCCTCACTTTTGCAGAGGACGAGATTGATAAAATTCTAGCAGACAGCAACCTTTTTGAAGGCCTATGCAATCAGGATACAGGCCCACAAACCAACGATTGGAATGAACTGTTGAACCTCAGGCGTAACCAAATAAAAGCAGCCCTACATGGGCTGTTCATGACCCAGTACCTCCGTAACAAAATGGCACCACCTGGCCTGATTGTGAAAAACGAACCACTAATTTTCCAGCACGATATGATTTTCAAGAAAGAGTGGTCACTAATCTCTTGGCACTGCTCAAGGGATTGGTTAGTCCTTATAATCAAAACAGCTGCCAGGATTACACAGGAACTCAAAATTGAAATAAATAAAATTGAGGTCCAATTGAAAACATATATATCACCTGAAGAACTGAAAACCAGACTCGAGGAACTAAATCAACAGATGACCGACTTCGAGTTCAATTTAAAACAGAGTAAAACCAACAAGTTGACCAAAGATGTGCCAAAGTTCACTCCCGAGAGTGCATATCCGTACACAAAAGTGGATTATGTCTCGAAAAACAGCTACAGCGACGCGGACAGCGACACTTCAGATACTGGCTCGTCAGGTTCCAATTCGAGCGGAAACAAAGGAAACAGACAACGCAGAGGAGGATGGAGACAGAGGCGCCAACAGTTCCCTAGACAAAGAGGATGGCGGGGATACCAACCACCAAACCATTTCCAACAATTTATGGGTCCACCACAATTTAACCCCTTCCAGTTCGGACCAATGTGGAACCAGGAATACAGTGATGGTTATTACGGACAACAACAACCCTATGGAGGGCAACAGCAGCCTTTTTTAGGGGCACGCCAGAACACACGCGGGAAGAACCGGAAAGGGAACAATGTAGTGTGGGAAGACCAGGAACAGTCCAATGCCCGAACAACTCGGAGCATGACGGGATCACTTCCCAATCAACCATCAACCAGCAAGAGAGGGACTTAGTGGTCAACCTCACACCCATCACATTAACAGTAATGCAGAAGAATATCCTAAACAAAGGATTGGGGTACGTACCCACTCAGAAACCTGATGTTTTCAAACTCAATGTGGAATTACAAGACTTCTTCAGAAAACTGAAACTGCAGGCTTTTTTCAAAGATAAACCTTTGCCAGAAGAGAAGGCAGACACGGGTCTGAGGCTGAAGTCAACCTTCACCCCTCCCGACTCAGGTATCCCCGTAGAGATTCTAACCTTTGAGAAGGCAGTGATCACAGAGGTCAACAAGCTGAACACACAAGGGAGAAATGTCTTCTACAATACAAGTGGAGAGGAACAGAAAGCCCTTCGAGAATTAACGGCCAACAGCGAGCTCGTCATCAAACCAGCAGACAAAGAGGGAGCAATAGTGTTACAAACCCTTGAGGCATATGACAAAGAATGCCAACGTCTTTTGTCTGACGAACGGAACTATAAAATGTTGGAGAGTGACCCAACAGAAAGACTTCGAACACGGATCGGTGGCATGGTGGAGGAAGGACTAGCCCATGACTGGCTCAGCAAGAAGGAAGCTGATTTCCTACAACAACCCACCCCTAGGATACCATACTTTTATTGTATCCCCAAGATACATAAGAACATCGACAACCCACCTGGAAGACCAATTGTCTCTGGGATTGGGTCTATCCTGGAGCCTCTATCAAAATTCTCTGACGCTTTCCTCAGACCAATGGTACAAGCAACAAATACGTACCTGAAGGACACCAAATCGGTCCTACAACTCCTGGAAGATAAAACATTTGATCCAACCACACAGCTCTTAGTAAGCCTCGACGTGGAGAGCTTATATACAAGCTTGCCCCATGAAGAGACACTAGAGATCATTGAAGAAGTACTCTTCAGCCACACTTGGAAATATCAGACACCAAGAAACCTGGTTTTAGAGTGTATCACCATGGCCCTGAAAGACAATTTCTTCTAGTACAAAGAGACACTATACCTACAAACCCACGGAACGAGCATGGGTAGTACTTTCGCTCCAAGCCTAGCAGGACTATACGTCCACCACCTAGAGGAACAAAAAATTCTACATGAAAGTAACCCTTACCGTTCCCAGATTGGCACCTGGAAACGGTACATAGATGACATTTTCATCATCTGGAACGGTGACGTCAACAGCGCCATGAATTTTGTGACCTGGCTAAACAACCAGAACGAGTATCTAAAATTCACCAGCACCGTTTCAAACACATCGATGGTTTTCTTGGATCTGAACATTTATAGTGAGGACGGCAGGCTAAAAAGCACTACCCACTTCAAACCCACCTCCAGGAATTGTCTGTTACCTTACGACAGTTTTCACCCCAGACATCTAAGGGAAAATCTGCCGTATGGTCAGTTTCTGAGACTACGGAGGAACTGCACAGAATTGAGCGAATTCAATCGACAAGCAAAAGACCTGAAAACTAAACTTATGCAAAGGCAGTACCCCACCAGAACCATCGAAAAAGCGATGAAACGCGCAAAGAACAATCACAGGGAGGCACTCATAGAAGAGAATCTCCAAGAAAAAGAAACAAATAAGAGGCCGATCTGTGTGACAACTTACTCTACCATATCAAACCAGGTATCAAAGGTCATCAATAAGCACTGGGGTATATTGAACTGTGGAGACCTAAGTTTTGAGAAACCGATGCATGCACATCGGAGGGGCAAAAACATAAAGGACATCGTGGTCCACACTAGACCACGGCAAAACCAGACGGCAAGACTAAATGTAACTGGTGTACAGGGTCACTTCCCGTGCGGAGATTGCAGTTGCTGTCACCAAACCCAGAAAAGCAAAAACCTTACCTTCAGAAATGGCACAACATGGGAACAACGCCAATTTTCCAACTGTAATACAAAAAACGTGGTCTACATAATAACTTGCCCATGTGGATTGGAATATGTAGGCATGACCACTCGACCCGTCAAAATAAGGATAGGGGAACATAAAAGCAATATACGCTGCAAGAAAACGACAACCAAGATGGCATCACATTTTCTGTCACACCAGCATTGCATCAATGATCTACGCTGGACTATCATCGAACGACTACCCTCGGAAGCAGGCCTGTTTCAAAAGGAACAGCGTTGGGTGTTCCGCCTGGCAACTCATATCACAGGACTCAATGATGATATACCGTGGAGCCAAATCACTTGATCACCCCCAGGATCAACAACAACCTCCGATTTAAATATGAGCCTGGGAACCCATACCAGTGGCCAAAAACGTTAATCATTGGGCCATCTAATGTACCACCCACTGTATAGATATCAAGTCGCCACAGAATCGAGTATATCTGAATAACATCTCCCTCCAAGCAGCCAATATAGTGCACCGAATCCCTGAAAAAATTAAGCAAAAAAGTAGGCATGGAAAGAGACATGGTCATTTCAAACTTAAACCAATGCCCTTTTTTGTTAAGAGAACTAACTGGCAATCTGCATCCGGATGCACCCTTAATGATGATAAAGTTTTGGTAAACTGAAAACCAAGTACCCTCAGTGACCAGCGCTAATAACATAAAATCACCGCGCATGCGCTGTCGACAATCGGCTTCGCGCATGCTCGAAGAATGCGCCGAAAAACCACTTGTGCGCATGCGCGTACGAGAGACAGCCGAGCGACAGCTGCATTCAATAGGCTCCCGATCAACGCGAGTCACAGCAACAGCCAGTGAGTGGCTGACGAGCGGAAAGTCCATATTTGGACATACACAAACCCGGCAATGAACGAATAAGAGAGGGTTACATGTTACATGTGACTAGACCACATGCGTGGAGGGGGCGGCAACATGGGTATCCCCCTAACATGGTCACTTGCCATTTCCGCTAATCAACCAATGGAAACACATCCAATCCTCCTTTAAATACCGCCTAGCTCATCCGTATTTCATTCACGGCGGAGCAGCACAGGGTGGTAGAAGGAGGCCAATATAGGCGGATTTCGTGAGTATTTTTCAAACAAAGTCCAGCCTGTCTAGGTGTATGGCGGAGTTAAAAAGTGAGTAAAAGCAACAACACTGAATCCACTTCTCTATCCTTATAGATTGTGGATCCACCTACCTACCTTGATGCTCAGGACTTGCTCATGAGGCAATAGACAGCAAAGACCATGAGTATGTCCATAGACAATAAGTACAAAAAAAACCCTAAAAGTGTCTTATATGTTGTGTGTTTTGTATGTCTGGTTTCCTTTACAGGTTTAATCAACTGTTTGGGGCTCCAGGTGACTGCACCTGTCTGAGCCAATCCTATATGGTAACCAAACCTAATGGGTTTTTTTCTTTTTTTTCAGGACATGTAATTACATGATCCAGAGAACCGCTGTAGGCACATTGTAGCCGTCTTTAATGAGTGTTATCACTTTTTAGAAAAATTAGAATAACCCCATTTTTCTTAGAAAAACGTGAGTAGGGTTGGGAAGTTGTGCCCCGTCCTGAAGAAGGTACACATGTACCGAAACATGTTGACGCACACCAGAGGTTCTGTCCCTAATTAAGACAAAAAACCTCGTTCTTTTGCACACTTTTTAACAGCACCAGCCAGGGGTACGAAATAAAGTTTTTTTCATTTTACCCACTAGCCAGGTACTTTTTAATTTTTCACCACTCCTCCCACTCACATCTATTCCCCTTCACTTACACTCAACACACACCACACATAGTCTAATTTGTCAACGCTCCCGCGTAGTCGCAGGTCGTAGCGTGCCGCATCCCTTTAGCGGGGTGCGAAGACCCCGATGATGAAGCATGACACCAAGGGGCCTGTTGGTGTGTGAGGGGTATTTTACACAACACTGAGTGTTCCCCCCCTTTTTTCCTTTTTACACACTGGTAGTAGGATTCTTCTTGTTTATTTATCAGTGCCCGTGGAGTAGGAATCCTACGTTGTACTCTACCTCCCTTCTTTGTTAAATATACATGCTCTCTATACAACTTTGTTTATCATGTTTTCCGTCTGAAATATTCTGACTCCATGCAGTTAGTACCTTCATCTCTTCTTCATTTACACCAGGCCGGTCTTGTTCTCTTATGAAACAGTTTATGAGGAATCTTAATAGTAGGCTCTGAATGTCTACTATCTGATGCGCCATGGCCTCCTGAATACATTCCGGACCCTCCCCCGTCTGAACAAAATGATATATCCTGTCTAGATTAGCTTTTATGCCTGGAAACAGAACTAAAAAGTCTGCAGCACGTCTTATACGTATTGAGGCTAACAACATGCAACCATCTTTGCCTGATATGGGGTCATATCTACAGTATGTGATAAGTTCTTTCGCCTTTTCATTGCTAATCGGTTTCGGAGTATGTTGCATTGCTAGTTCTTTAGTATTTAATCGATGTACTGGTGGCGGGGTCTGGAAACCTCCTGATGCACCTCCTGAAGCGGAGGCTTGAGCAGGATCTGTCGGTAGGGCCGTGTCAGGCCCAAAAGGATTAAGCAGATTAATAGGGTTAATGGGGGTTGCAGGAAGTGGTGGAGGAGTGGCCTGTCGTTGGGGAAGGTGGTTATTAGTGGGTGGTATAGGTGCAGGTGGAACATTGGTGTATGCGGGTGCTACATCGTCTAAATAAGAAGAAAGGAAAATCTCTGCTGCGGTCTTGTGACGTAATTTAGTCGGAACCAATGGAGGGGGCTGATCTTTCGAAACTTCCGGGGTCGCCTTGGGCAGGCCCTCGGCCAGGACTGGATACAATCCTGTCATAATAGCATTACTACGTCTATCGTGTTGTTCTATCCTAACTCGTTCTCCTTCTTCTAGTAGTTCTTTTTCTTTGTCTTTTCGGAATCCTCTTACTTCTCTCTGCTTTTCTGAGTGCTTTTTCTGTCCGTCTGTGCGATTCTTTACGCCATAATTCAATGGCATCTTTCTGTGACTGTATGGCTTTCTTTTTCCATAACACTTCTTCTACTCTCATGATGCACTCGGCATCCCATGTCCCTGTAACGGGCCATCTCTGATTCTCTGCTAAATCTTTGGTATAGTCCACCCACAAGTCGAGAAATAATACAGCGTCTAGGCCGTGTTTGTGGTACATAAAATATCCGGGAGTGTCCCTGGGTGGAATGGGAACAGCTTCCTCGAGTATCCCTTTTCTAGTTCCTATCTGTTTCAGTTTAGAAAACAGCGGCATGTTGAGCCGTGATACTTGGTACTTGATACTTACTCGTATTTGGACACCACTAATACAATAAACACAGTAATGAAAATCAAACAATCACTCATACCAGGACATTAAAACATATTTAAACAATTTGAAAACGAACCACAATAACTAGAATAAAACTAGCTACCTGCATACTGGATATACTGCTAAACAGTACAGATACACCGCTAAACATTGCAGACCGGGTCTGTGTACCCAAACCCGTCTTGACCGGACACAAACTAATGCACCCGTCTAGATGCGTCCCCAGCAACGGTACTCACCGGGAAGCACGGAACGGAAGGCCTCGGAAACTCGACACTGGACTGGACCGGACTGGACTCGACTCGATTCGTGACGTAGGTACTTCGGAACTTCGGAACTGGTGGGCCTCTGAATACCTCGGACCTTGCTCTCTCAGCTAGGCTCTGGTCGGGATCCTCCGCACTCCTCACCGCCTCGTCTGGGTGTCGATCGCAGCCTCAGTCACCTCCGTTGGCCTGAGGGAGATACAGGAAATCCTGCGGGTACGCGTTGTTGTCCGTCACGGCTGTGGCAGGGGACCGGGCCTGCAACGCACCGCCGGTGCGTAAGGTGGGGGAGGTGTCCCTGTTCGGGCGCCAATTATGTGGTAAATTTAAATTACCTATACTTAATTTATGCGGTAAAGTTCAATAAGAATAACTCAGTCAAAAATTAAGAGGCAGAGTCCGTGGCATCTGAGTTTATAAGGGTTTTATTCCTTAAAAAGGAATTGGTTCGAACCAGGTATCATGTTCCATCACCACAAGGGTTCAGGAAGGGAATCACAATGCTTTATTAACAGAATATCATATATATAGTCAATGCATTACAGTGGTGATAGATGCAGAAGGCGTAACAGCTGAGAGAAACGAGATAAGAACACATGTGTGTAACAGAAGGCGTGCATGAGGGTGTACACGGAGGTGTGTGCTAGACAACGTCATATGAAACGTATCACAGGTGGGTGGATCCATAGACGAATCCTGCAGTGTCAGCAGAAATACATGGCAGAGATGCGCGCGCAGCAGCATGACGTGTGAGTGACGTGGAACTGGAGGGTGAAGGGGACTTGACATTTAGCCCTACATGAGGAGACAGAAGTCTGGGGTGTCAGAACAACCTAATCCCAAATCATATCTAATATCTTGTGTTTGAGGAACTGTATTATCTAGAAGGAAAGGTCTCTCGGGCAGAGGCTATTCTATACTGACTGCTAGTGCGTGCATATGCGACTACGTGTCTACGTGTAAAACAAGGGGCCATGGGCCTACCATGGTAACGGGAGCTATGAATTACTTGCATGGAGACAGAAAGGCCGGGCCCTTTGCTCTGCAGCTGGGGAGATGTTTACCTAAACTACTAGACAGGAATGTATTTTCGAGGAGCGGAGCAGATAACTTGAAGGCTGAATACAGTCTTGGCAGGCAAGCAGGTCGAGCCAGGCACCGCTCGCCGCACAGGGAGTAAGGCAAGGGTCATGGAAGCGGTAGGCTGCAGCAGCTTTCAGAGACAGAAGGCAAAAAGGGCTCGATGGCAGGAATCAGGGCCTAACTCACCAGAGCCAGGAAAACGTGAAAGTGCACCATGTAAAGACGGTGGCAAGGCATACTTAGGAACTGAATATCCGACCCATTCATGGTGGATCTGAAAGAGGACATGTTAACGTTGGACGCAAATGTATTTGCGTCTTCATAGCTGGTTGTGGAGGGAACATACATGTACTTGAAGCACGTACATGGAGCCGTTGGGGTCTACGTTAGGGGACACAATTGACCATAAAAATTCATATTACCTCACAGT
Organism: Lissotriton vulgaris; assembly: GCF_964263255.1. Taxonomy (NCBI): domain Eukaryota; kingdom Metazoa; phylum Chordata; class Amphibia; order Caudata; family Salamandridae; genus Lissotriton; species Lissotriton vulgaris. The sequence goes on from NW_028244044.1 coordinate 67,378, forward strand.
GGCAGTTGCCACTGGGTAGTTAGAGTTAGGGCAGCTGTTCCATATTAAAAGAATTTTTTGTGTTGCTAATTACTTCATCCCTGTTTGACGAATCTCCATGAAACCTTCCAAAAAGGTGCTACTTTTTCACTATTTGTGCAAGGAAAGTTTTGAGGCAATTAATTAAGCGACCCAAAAAGAAAGGGTGGTCACAAAACGCAAAATCACCATGCATTTTCCATACACTTCTTTAAGAAAGGCTACAGCAAAAACAGCTGAACAGAACTACACCAAATTTTGCAAGAAGCTAGATCTTGGTACGTTTTGTGATTTGGTATATATCCGTTTAGCAGTTTTTAAGATGTTAAGGCTAAACAAGTATAGAGATCTGGACGGTTGGGTTTGAAGAACTCTCATGAGAGTCACTTGAACCTAATTTTAAAAAATAGAGCATTCTGACTGGTCAAGGGAGCTTTTCTCCCTTAGGCCAATTCGCTTCCATGGAGTCAGACCCTGTGTGAACGAGCACAGAAACACAGTTCCTTGTCCTGCCCATGTAAAAAACAAATATATATAGTAATATATAGATATATATGGGAGTAAGGTAGGCATACTCTAAACCCCTAGGACTCATAGGGGGACCCAGAGCGTTTATTAATGGAGGGGTAGATGGCCTTTCACCCATAGCCTTTACAGGCCCTGGAGAGCCCACCCCTGGGCCAAATTATTGTATGCGGGAAGGTGGGACTTGCGTCTCAGCCGCAAACCATCACATTCCCTGGGAGCCTACCCCGGGACAAAAATGTATCAATATGGGCAGCGGGCCATTTCCCCCCTCTCCGTGAGCATCTTAAGGCCCCACTGAGCCCTCCCCTGGGGCCAAAATTACAAAAAATGGGGAGGTGGGCATGTATCCACCCTCCCTGAACCGCTAAACTAATTATTAGGAAGGGGACCACGTGGCCCTCCTTCTGAGCCATTAATGGCCCTGGTAACCCTATTCCCCAGGGCCGGATCACTAGCTATGTCCTTAAAGCTGACCCAGGATATAGCGGTTTTCCTGCCCACACCGTGCTCCAGCATGGTGAAACATTTCTTTAATTTCTGCCAAGTAGGAGCAAACACAGTATGGGAGCTTTGAAAATGCTCCTGCCAGCTGGGAGAAGACTTTTGATTTGTTTCCCTGCCACACTGATGCAAGCAGGGAAACAGATAAAAATATCGCTCTCGCCTAGAGGGCTTGAACAGAAGTAAAGCCTGACTTTTTTGCAGTAAGGTCAAGCCGCATATCACAAGAAAGAACTACAAATTGCTAATACTGCAATTTACTCATACCATAAGTGCTCGTTAAAGAACCAAAACCAAATAGCCCTTCTAGACACCTCTTTGTCTATTTATTTTTTTGACCAAACCATTTTCATAACATTGAAACAACTGACATTAAGTGCACAGGAGAGAAAAGCATAAGGGTAAGGACCCTATAATGTTGCTCTAGAACATTGAGGAGATTCGTTAACAACTAAGCAGAGACAAAACGCGGGCTACAGACTACAGCCGCGTCAACAAACCCAACGCCCCCCCCTTTTCATCAAAACACTTGAGATCTTGGGAAGGCTATCTAAATTTGCGACGCATCCGCGTAATAAACTTCAATCCCCATAAGCACTTGCACCGTTAGGAATGTCAAATACTGCGAGATGTTCAAGGTCTCGTGGCCGAAAAACAAACCGATCCGAACAGGAGAGACGAGAGACATGGCAGCTTAAAAACGATTATACAAGGTAAACGCGGAAATGAGAACCTTAACATAGTGGGCGGGTCATGCGTAACTATATCTGCAACGCTTGGACAACTTTGCAGCGATAATGCGAAATTCACAATTGCTGGTACTACGATCCCACCCGACCCCCGCGACTAAGTTTCCACCATTCGATAACGGTACCCATGTTTAAACAGACGGACACCAAGTTTGTTCTGAACACATTAGCAGTATAATGAGCCACTTCTGATTCTCAGCAAGATGGAAGTTCCCTTCACGCTTCCCCCAAAAAGTCATTTTTCTTGCTAACACCAGTCAGGAGATGTAGAGCACAATATTAATTGGATCCTCACTTCTTTTTTCCTTGCTTACAGCTGCAGCTTGCACCAATCAAAATTAAGAATTGCAATCCTAAGAAGCTTTAATAAGGTACAAATTCTTCAGTTAATTTTTAAAACCAATTGCTCTGAATTAATTGCAACTAGATATTAAGACCCTATCCCTGTTCACTGTCCCCAGATTTCAACTGATCTGGAAGTACCCACTGCCTGAAGCCCCTCTCAGGGAGACAACACATGACTATTTCAAGTAAGAACAGCCTAGCCCTAGCAGCTACCACTGATTTATTATGGAATCCACAGACAGACATCTTTTCTGAACCTTTCAATCTATTCTTTTCAGCTTTATAAACTGTGTGAATGAAAACAACGCTGAACTAAGATATGTGAACCCTGAGGTAAGGAAAGCCCTGGCTCCTGTCCTGAAGTGTGAGTGGGCACTTAGGGATGTATATATGTAAGATAGTAATATGAGTTTCTCTTATGTTTTTCAGAAACATTTGAGGTCCTGAAGAGAGTTCCTTACACAAGGAACTCGAAACGCGTCGACCAGTATCGGAATAGGCCAATCTCTTTAAAAAGTTTTTTAGTGACAAATATAGAATTATTTTTGTACATGTAGATGGCCTAATGTCAAATTTGGAACTGTGTAATTTTCTTAATTTTTTCATTCACTTAAATTTTTTGAATTTCACTTTTTTCCATTTCTTCTCCTCTTTTATTCTCCCCAATTTTCCCATAGGTTGTATGCCAGAGTTGTATACATGCGTATGAATGAACATGTGAAAGTGAGTCTTTAGGAGTACTAAGAACAAATATGAAAATGAAGTTCTTATGAAAAAGCCATAACTCAAATAGGGTCCTTTCCCTTGTACTCGCCTAGAGGGAGCAGCATAAGTAGCTACTTCCTCCAGCTGGGAGCAATGCCGATTCCTGTTGCTTGCAGGGAGCCAGCTGGATCCTCGGGGGCCTTAGGGCTACTCCTGCGGATCTCAAAAATTGTGTGGTGGGTGCTCTGGGTGTGCACTCACCTTTAATGATGCAGTCCCCGGGGTCTAGGGCCCACAGTGCCAGAAAAGACTCAGGAAGGGGGCTACTCGGCTCCCCTCCCCTTTAATTAAAACAAATGGCTCCTGGGGGATGGGGCCCCTAGGCCTAATAAGGCTTGGGAAGGGGGACCACACAGCCCCCTCCCCTTTCTTAAAAAATGGTCCTGGGGTATGGGGTCTCCATGGCCTAATAAGGCTCAGGAAAGGGGGCCAACAACCCCCCTCCATCTTAATACAACACAAAAAAAGGCCTTGGGGGTTTGGGTCCCCAGGTCCTAGTAAGGCTTGGGAAGGGAGGGGCCATACAGCCCCCCTCCCCTTCAATAAAAAAATCTAGCTAGCCATTGGTGAATGTGGAAGAATGTGGGAGGATGTGGATTGCTCTATGCTGACATAATAGAAATGCGGATAACTCCCATCACTACAAAATCATAGAGCTGCCCCACCCTAGTGACCATGTCAGTATGTGCATCCAATAACATTAGCTGGGGGGTATTGTAATGTGAAGAATGTCCTGTTTCAATGAATCAAGAGCCGGACAAGAGCTAAACATGTGCACATGTGCCAGCATTCCCACCCAATTTGGCAATTTTGACCATGATATAGTAGAGATCAAATAGTCTTTTAAAACGCTGTGCCTCCAATCCTGCAGATAACAAAAGAGGACACCCTTGTTCTAAAGACTCGTAAAAACAACAGTAAGCATTATTGAACCTACTCTCCTATTAGCTGGGCTGTTTTTCCAAGTGGTTAAACATACCATCACTCAAATATTCATAAATCCGACTGCTAGTACAAATAGAACCACTCCCAATAATTTCCATCAAAGCCGCTTTAGCCAAGCTGCCCAATCCCCTTCTCTTTTTAAAGAAGTAATTGTGAACCTGAAGATATTTAAAAAATCCCTTCTTGTCCAGGCCAATGAGGCAATTATATCTCCCATATAAATATTCCCTAACCTCTTGATCCAGCGGCCACCCATGTGAAACAGCAAGGCTCCCTGAAAAAGTTTGAAGGGAGTAAGTTCCCCAAAGTGTATTAATTGATTTTCTCTGGTCCAATTCTCTTCATTATATTTGCCTAGATTTTAACAACTGCATTAAGGACCTTAAATTTGACTTTCTTATCATAGCTGGGTTTGGTAATCCTTAAAAAATTGCCTTCATTAGTAGGAGGATATTAGAGAAGGAGCAGCAACTTTCTTCACTTCAGTCTATGAGAGATGTCATATATTGTAGGACAATGATAAGGTGGGAGAACCCAATAAACCCTTGGAGGCTTGGGCAATGTTAATAGTGTCAGGTATAAGGTGCCTGCAAGGAGTTTTGTTCAAAAATATGTTTCCTTCAGATTAAAATTAATAAGATTCAAAATCTCTAGATTTTGAACCAATCTGAATACATTTTCATCCAGCCTATATCTGACACTATATATTGTAAGACAGCGGCCCACTGACAGAGTTTAAAATTGGAAACAGCCCACCCACCCCTTTCCCTAGATAACATCAGAAATGTAAGAGCTCACCGGACCAGCTGAAGCTGCTAACCATATCTTCAATCAACTTAAACCATTGATTTTCAAATTCAAGATAGTTTGCCTGGAATTAATACAATATTTTGAGTAGGAATAGCAACTTTACAATATTACAGCAGCCACATATTACCCATCCTTGAGGAGTCTCTTTTGGTTTTAAAGAGGATCAGGGCTAAATTAGATTCTGCAAACTAGGTCTGCCATCATTCTAATTCCTAAACAGTGTGGTCATCAGTAGACTGTACAAATTTATTGGCCACCACCTGAATCTTGAACAGATTTAGACAATATGTTGATAGTTTTTCAAATTCCGAGGCTTCTTTCCTACCTCTTGAATAGATATCACAGGGTCAGATGTTATTACTGCAGTGTCATCGGGGTATGCCAAAATCTTACTACACCTTCAGTGAAATTGTATAGGTTCTATTAAAGCATTTTACTCCTGATCAGAGGATCTATAGGAAGGGCAAACAATGAAGGGGGGCAAGGGCACCCCTGACTTGCCCCTTTCATAATCCTGATAACGTCAGACTGTCCCCCCATTAAATAAAGCTTGCCAGTGCGATTATGATAGATAGATTAAATGGCCTTGATATAGCCTTGCCCAATTCCATATCAGTTCATCACTCCCCAAAGATAGTCCGAGGCTAGCCTGTCAAACAATTTCTCTGTGTCTAAAAGGGCCTGGCTCATAGTTTATTCATAGACTTCTGATGCATCAAAGAGTGTAATAATGTGGCAAATATGATCTGTGCTTCCCGGCCCTAGGATAAAGCCATGCGGCCAAGGAGAAACCAACTTGGAGATGGCACCACAGAGCCTTGTGGCTAAGATTTTGGAATAGATCTTGGAATCACTAATAATTAAAGTGATGGACCTATATGACCAAGGGTCTTGTGGAGGCTTTCCTTTTTTCAGTAATAGCACAATATTAGTCATGGCCCAGGAGACAGGTATTTACAATCCTTTCTGTTCCTTGAGCAATAACTCAATGAGATCTTCTCCTAAAGCCGAAAATAACATTTTTCTAAATTCTGATTGTATTCTATCAGCCACTCCAGCTTTGCCCGAGGGTAGTTATGAAAGAGCCATGTAAACCTCATCCCTACTGAAAGGGGCACTTAAAAAAGCCTGATCCTCAGAGGTGACTTTAGTTCCTGAGACTGAATCGAAATATACAATCAACTTGATGGGAGGAGGGTGCACAGTCTTCCAACCCCAGCCTTTTCCGGCCCTTCGGAGCCCAACTAAGGGCAGAAATTATTGTATATGGGGAGGTGGGACATGCTTCCTAGTCCTTGTGCCATCACATGCCCCAGGAAGCCCACCTCTAGGGCCAAAATTAATCAAAAATGGGGAGGGGCCACACAGCCCCCCTCCCTGAGCCTCTATAGGACCCAGGGAGCCCACCCTTTTCTGCTGAAATAAATCAAAATGGGGAGATAGGCCACATGGCCAACCACATTGAATCTCTAAAGGCCCCGGGGGACCCCAACCCCAGAAGCCGGATCACTAGCTGTGTCCGGGTAGCCTACCCCAGGACACAGCAGCCTCCCTGCCTACACTGTCATAGGCAGGGAAACGTGTGTTTGCTACCACTTGGCTGGAGCATTTTTTAAACTTTTACCAAGTGGGAGCAAACACAAAGTCTGCTCCTAGCTAGTGGGAGCTTTGAAAATGCTGGGAGCAGACTTTTGATCGGTTTCCATGCCTGTACTGATGCGGGCAGGGAAACAGATCAAATATTTCTCCCAGCCAGAGGAAGCAGTATAAGTAGCTGCTCCCTCTGGCTGGGAGCAATGTCGGTTCCTGCTGCATGCGGGGAGCTGGTTGGGGCCCTGGGGCTCCCTCTGTAGCCCCCAACATATGTAGGGTGGGTGCTCTGGGTGTGCACCCACCTTTAATGAGGCAGGTCCAAGGGACTTGGCTCCCCGGGGCCGGAAAAGGCTCAGAAAGGGGCCCACATGACCACCTCCACTTTAATCTAAAAGAAATTGCTCCCTGTCCTAATAAGGTCCAGTGAGGGGGCCGCACTCCTCCCTTCTGCATTCATTAAAAAAGGCCCCGGTAGATCGGGTCCCCATAGCCTAATAAGGCTCACAGAAGGGGACCAGGCAGCCCCCTCCCCTTCAATAAAAAATGGGATTGAGTTCCCAGGGCCTAAAGGGCCTCGGGGGCACATGGCCCCCTGCCCCTGCTTTGTCAGTTTGGCTCTGAGAGTGGGCTCCACAGGGCTTAAATAGCTTGAGCCTTAAATAAGACCCACCTCCCCTGTAAAATCAGAAATGGCCATGGGAGATGGGGTCTCCAGAGTTTTAAACACTGGGTCTAATTAGGCTTGGAAAGGGGGGCACATGGTCACTTTCCTTTTTTTTAAAAAAAAACCTGGGTGGATGGGGTCCCCAGGCCCTTATAAAGCTCCAGGAGGAGTGCCTCAGGGGGGCCCTCCTCTTTATAAACTTAAAGCCACTTGGTCCACCTTCTCTTTAAAAAACATACATCCCTGGGGATGGAGCCAACAGGGCCAAATAAGGCTTAGGGAGGGGGGGATGTGGCCCATTCCCTTTTTTTAAAGAAGGCCCAGGGGCGTGAGGTCTCCAGGGCCTTAGAAGGCTATCAGAGTGGCACCTTCCCTTTAAAAAAAAACAAGGCACTGTGGCCAACCCCCGCCAGGTACAGCCAAATACTGTCGATAGCAGGGGGATGGCTTTACGTTTGACAATAAAATATTACTTCACGTAAAAAAATACTTGAAATTCATTGAAAAAAGCAAAGGCTAAAGTAACATTATAGTTAGGTAGGATTAAAAGATCTACTTTTGTTTATAAAAACCCTAAAAATTCACTGAAAAAAACTAAGATTAAATTAATGTTATAGTTCGGTAAATATGTCAGTGACAACATTAGTGTTTTGAACTAAAAAAACACAGAAATTCACCAGTTATACTTAGCAGAGCTAACAAATATTTGCGCCCCCGCCATGCACTGCTTATGACCTAACATATTATATAACCCTAGGCATGTTGTATGACTTCATTTATGATATCACAGATGACAGTATCCAAGCTTCTGATGTATATATTGCTCTAAAAACAGGTATAGCTTCAAAGCTATGAATGTAGGTGTAAAATAGCTCATGATAATATGAAGCATCATTACTGTTATCAAATACAACTCCAATATGTAAATCAAGCTTGTGTTATATGCTACATTGACCATATACCATATTCCTCATGGATAGCTGATTTCATGTTGACTTTGAACTACTGATGTAATGGTAACCTTTCATGCAAACGGTGTTAACTGACTGAAATATTTTTAAAGCGCTCTTTTGCCAAGGCGTCTCGGCGCTATAGCACAGAAGAAGTTCAGAGCTGAGTTAGGGCATAGAGAAGAGCCAGGTTTTTAATGCCTTCCTAAAGCTCACTTTATATTTGTCAGGCGCAGAGGGCAAAGAATTCCATAATTTGGAGGCCTGATGGGAAAAGGATTTCCCGGCCCAGCGGGCTGTCTGTATTCTGGGCAGGCACACCAGGTCTTGGCTGTCTGACTTTAATGTGCGCTACGGGGTGTAGCGGGGAGGAGTTTGGTACAATCGGCCGGTGCTTTCCCATATTAGGATTTGTGGACCAGACATAAGGCCTTGAATTAAATTCTATGCCTAACTGGGAGCCAGTGAAGTTTGCGTATGGCTTTTAATGTAGGGTGACGTTTTCGCAAATTCATTAAACCTCTAGCTGCTGCATTTTGGCTTGGCTGTAGTTTTGCCAACTGTTTCCCCCCAATGCCCAAATAGAGTGAATTACAATAATAGACACAAGACCTTATAAGGGCTCCCATCACCGCCTTCCTTAAAGTAAGCGGGATGTACGGTAGGATTTTTCTGAGCACCTTAATGGTGTAAAAACAGGCCGATGTTACCTGGTTTATTTGTGCCATACAGGAAAGGTCTTTATCGAGCATAAAGCCAAGATTTCTGACCTTATCCGCGGGAACAGGACAAGTGCCAGCCTCCGGAGGCCACCAGAGGTGGTTCCAGATAGAAGGTTTCTAGCCGAACTCTATTACCTCCGTCTTTTCTGTGTTCAATTTTAAAAAGTTATGGCTCATCCAGTTTTTAACATCTAGGAGGCAATTCCTGAAGCGTTCTGCTGTAGCTTCCACTGACTGAGAAAGTGACACTACAATTTGTGTGTCGTCAGCGTACGACATTAGGTGCAGACCGTGAGATTTTATTAGTGCAGCAAGAGGCGTTATGTACAGGTTGAACAATGTCGGTGATAAGGCCGAGCCTTGGGGTACACCCCCTGGTAGGGAAAATTCATCAGATTGAAGACCACCCCAGTGTACTTGTTGGATTCAAGCACCTAGGAAAGACGTCAGAAGAGTTAGAGCAGTGTCTGTGATTCCCAGGGCTCTCAGCCTGTTCAGTAATACCTCATGATTTACGGTGTCGAACGCCGCTGTTAAGTCCAATAGGATCAGGGCCGTTCTACCACCTTCGTCCATTGTCCTGCGGATATCCTCAGTTGCCATAATTAAGGCGGATTCTGTTGAATGGCAAGGTCAAAACCCACGTTGTGAGGGGTCTAGTAAGTTGTTATGATCTACGTACCTCATTAATTCTTGATTCATAGCTTTTTACAGAATCTTAGCTGGTAGAGTTAGGCAGGATATTGGCCGATAGTGCTTTGGTTCCGTCGGATCCAAGGTATATTTTTTGAGGATGGGCCTAATGCAGGCTTTCTTCCAACTGCAAAGAAATTTACCGGAGCTGATGACCTCATTTAGCAGAGGAGTCAGAGCTGTACTTCTTGTCTCTGGAATCATATGCAATATATAAGGAGGGCAAGGGTCTAGAGGTGACTCTGTTTTCATCTGAGTGAGTAGATTACAGACCTGTGTCTTTTCTAGGAGTGGGAAGTTAGAGTAATTAGTGACAACAGGTGTTGTGTGTTCTCAATAGGTAGCAGATGAGCCTACTAATAAAGTGTGAAGGTCATCATAAACCGCCTGAACCTTTTGTTGGAAAAGTGTTGCCATGTTCTCAACAAAGTTCTGGTCAGGTACAAAGATGGTGTCACAGGGACTCTTTTCCAGGTGGGCGACCGTTTTAAATAATTCCCTGGAGGAGTTGGATGCTTCTTGAATTTTTTTGTGAAGAAGGTTGATTTAGCCTGAGCTATCTTTGTCTTATACTCGTGTAAGACTTTGGTGTATTCTATCCGGTTATGGTGACTGTAGTCCATGCGCCAGATTCGCTCATAGCGTCGGCATTTGAGTTTTATCAATTGTACGTCCGTGGTGTACCATTGGGCGGTGGATGACCATCTTCTTGTTTTTTTAAATTCCACCGGGGCCAGCTCATCCATTTGATGGCTGATCCACTTGTGGAAATGGGTCGCCCCAGTTTCACTGTTATAAGTTTCTGGTAATGGGGGGTCCCTAGATAGCGTGTTGGCTAATTGATGGGGGTCAAGCTTCTTCCAAGGGCGTATTTTTTCAGGTAACGAAAGATCTCTACGCCAAATGGTAGAGAGATTTGTTTCCAAATTGAAGAGGATGGCCGCATGGTCGGACCAGGGAACAGGCAAGACCGATGTTACTTTTATGTGATCATTGTTGGTAAAGATCCCGTCAAGAGTGTGGCCAGCTGCGTGTGTGGGTTTCGAGACTATTTGGTTCATCCCAAAGCCAAGAAGATTATCGATTAGCGTAGCTGCTTCTGTGTCATTATTTTCCTCAAGGTGTAAATTAAAGTCACCCAGGATTGAATAAGTGACTGAATCTAAGGTAGATTCCAAAAAAGTATGAAGTGCTTTAATGAAAGGGGCTCTGGGTCCTGGGGGCCTGTACACCAGCAGGCCAGAAAACACCATTTGATTTCTATCTTTCACGTTAAAGCTCATAGCTTCAGCCTCCAGATCTAGTTGGGGAGAGTGGATATTTTGAAGCAGGACCTGTGAATTATCGCAATTCCACCTCCTGTTGAGCCCGTCCTATTAACATGTGCTACAGAGTAGCCTTCGGGAACTACTATATTCCAATCAGGCACTGACGTTTCAGACGCCCAAGTTTCTGTAAGAAACACACAATCAACGCATGGTCTAAGATAAGTGCTTCGAGCTCATATTTATGTTCAGACATGGATCTAACATTTATAAGGATGTTCTTTAAGGTTTTTTCCTGCTTTCAGGGTGGCCTACCGTGCGCATATGTTTATTAGTGAGAAAATTACAAAAAACAATTTGATGGACAGAATGTAGATCAATGTCTTACATTCACCCCAGTACAAGGATCTGGGCCTAAATCCATCGTTTTTTGCACTCCACACCACCCTGGGTCAGATAATGGCGTTATGCAAATCAGCTCTGACCCTGTGCCCCATGGGAACAGTCCAGTCCGAACTACAACAGCCATATCTTTCCCAGACCAGAATCAAGCATCCGAGGACCGGACCGGTTTCGAGGTAACACCTCTCATCAGCCCGGCTAGCTTGACTCCAGTGGTGTGGAGGCTCTGGGACCCACGTCTGAGCTACCCCAGTACACTCAGGGAGAAAATTACAAAAAACAATTTGATGGACAGAATGTAGATCAATGTCTTACATTCACCCCAGTACAAGGACCTGGGCCTAAATCCATCGTTTTTTGCACTCCACACCACCCTGGGTCAGATAATGGCGTTATGCAAATCAGCTCTGACCCTGTGCCCAATGGGAACAGTCCAGTCCGAACTACAACAGCCATATCTTTCCCAGACTGTTCCCATGGGGCACAGGGTCAGAGCTGATTTGCATATCGCCATTGTCTAACCCAGGGTGGTGTGGAGTGCAAAATAACGATGGATTTGGGCCCAGATCTTTGGACTGGGTTGAGTGTGTGACATTGATCCACATTCGGTCCATCACCTGTTGTGTTTGCATATTCCTCCCTAAGTGCGCTGGGGATGCCCAGACGTGGGTCCCAGGCACTCCACACCACTGGAGTCAAGCTAGCCGGGCTGATGAGAGGTGTTACCTCGAAACCGGTCCGGTCCTCGGATGCTTGATTCCGTTCTGGGAAGGACATGGCTTTTGTAGTTCGGACTGGACTGTTCCCATGGGGCACAGGGTCAGAGCTGATTTGCATATCGCCATTGTCTAACCCAGGGTGGTGTGGAGTGCAAAATAACGATGGATTTGGGCCCAGATCTTTGGACTGGGTTGAGTGTGTGACATTGATCCACATTCGGTCCATCACCTGTTGTGTTTGCATATTCCTCCCTAAGTGCGCTGGGGATGCCCAGACGTGGGTCCCAGGCACTCCACACCACTGGGGGTCAAGTTAGCCGGGCTGATGAGAGGTGTTACCTCGAAACCGGTCCGGTCCTCGGATGCTTGATTCCGTTCTGGGAAGGACATGGCTTTTGTAGTTCGGACTGGACTGTTCCCATGGGGCACAGGATCAGAGCTGATTTGCATATCGCCATTGTCTAACCCAGGGTGGTGTGGAGTGCAAAATAACGATGGATTTGGGCCCAGATCTTTGGACTGGGTTGAGTGTGTGACATTGATCCACATTCGGTCCATCACCTGTTGTGTTTGCATATTCCTCCCTAAGTGCGCTGGGGATGCCGAGACGTGGGTCCCAGGCACTCCACACCACTGGAGTCAAGCTAGCCGTGCTGATGAGAGGTGTTACCTCGAAACCGGTCCGGTCCTCGGATGCTTGATTCCGTTCTGGGAAGGACATGGCTTTTGTAGTTCGGACTGGACTGTTCCCATGGGGCACAGGGTCAGAGCTGATTTGCATATCGCCATTGTCTAACCCAGGGTGGTGTGGAGTGCAAAATTACGATGGATTTGGGCCCAGATCTTTGGACTGGGTTGAGTGTGTGACATTGATCCACATTCGGTCCATCACCTGTTGTGTTTGCATATTCCTCCCTAAGTGCGCTGGGGATGCCCAGACGTGGGTCCCAGGCACTCCACACCACTGGAGTCAAGCTAGCCGGGCTGATGAGAGGTGTTACCTCGAAACCGGTCCAGTCCTCGGATGCTTGATTCCGTTCTGGGAAGGACATGGCTTTTGTAGTTCGGACTGGACTGTTCCCATGGGGCACAGGGTCAGAGCTGATTTGCATATCGCCATTGTCTAACCCAGGGTGGTGTGGAGTGCAAAATAACGATGGATTTGGGCCCAGATCTTTGGACTGGGTTGAGTGTGTGACATTGATCCACATTCGGTCCATCCCTGTTGTGTTTGCATATTCCTCCCTAAGTGCGCTGGGGATGCCCAGACGTGGGTCCCAGGCACTCCACACCACTGGAGTCAAGCTAGCCGGGCTGATGAGAGGTGTTACCTCGAAACCGGTCCGGTCCTCGGATGCTTGATTCCGTTCTGGGAAGGACATGGCTTTTGTAGTTCGGACTGGACTGTTCCCATGGGGCACAGGGTCAGAGCTGATTTGCATATCGCCATTGTCCTACCCAGGGTGGTGTGGAGTGCAAAATAACGATGGATTTAGGCCCAGATCTTTGGACTGGGTTGAGTGTGTGACATTGATCCACATTCGGTCCATCACCTGTTGTGTTTGCATATTCCTCCCTAAGTGCGCTGGGGATGCCCAGACGTGGGTCCCAGGCACTCCACACCACTGGAGTCAAGCTAGCCGGGCTGATGAGAGGTGTTACCTCGAAACCGGTCCGGTCCTCGGATGCTTGATTCCGTTCTGGGAAGGACATGGCTTTTGTAGTTCGGACTGGACTGTTCCCATGGGGCACAGGGTCAGAGCTGATTTGCATATCGCCATTGTCTAACCCAGGGTGGTGTGGAGTGCAAAATAACGATGGATTTGGGCCCAGATCTTTGGACTGGGTTGAGTGTGTGATATTGATCCACATTCGGTCCATCACCTGTTGTGTTTGCATATTCCTCCCTAAGTGCGCTGGGGATGCCCAGACGTGGGTCCCAGGCACTCCACACCACTGGAGTCAAGCTAGCCGGGCTGATGAGAGGTGTTACCTCGAAACCGGTCCGGTCCTCGGATGCTTGATTCCGTTCTGGGAAGGACATGGCTTTTGTAGTTCGGACTGGACTGTTCCCATGGGGCACAGGGTCTGAGCTGATTTGCATATCGCCATTGTCTAACCCAGGGTGGTGTGGAGTGCAAAATAACGATGGATTTGGGCCCAGATCTTTGGACTGGGTTGAGTGTGTGACATTGATCCACATTCTGCCCATCACCTGTTGTGTTTGCATATTCCTCCCTAAGTGCGCTGGGGATGCCCAGATGTGGGTCCCAGGCACTCCACACCACTGGAGTCAAGCTAGCCGGGCTGATGAGAGGTGTTACCTCGAAACCGGTCCGGTCCTCGGATGCTTGATTCCGTTCTGGGAAGGACATGGCTTTTGTAGTTCATGACTGGACTGTTCCCATGGGGCACAGGGTCAGAGCTGATTTGCATATCGCCATTGTCTAACCCAGGGTGGTGTGGAGTGCAAAATAACGATGGATTTGGGCCCAGATCTTTGGACTGGGTTGAGTGTGTGACATTGATCCACATTCGGTCCATCACCTGTTGTGTTTGCATATTCCTCCCTAAGTGTTTATTAGTGGGCAGTGGAAAGTTATTCGCGGTTTTGAGCTTGCTCTTATCCATGTGCAAGTTCTGCTGCTTATGAGGAAGAGTCAGAGGTGCTCTATGAATCCAAAACCCGCAGGAGGTGCAGCTAGAGGCATTAAAGATGCCATTATTGTATAACATGGTGGTATGTTTACCTGCTTTTGACTCTAGCCGGAGTAGTTCATCTTTCGAGTACCTGTTTATAGCACAATGGACATGGTTCAATCTGTGTACAACTGATAATGAATAAACACGTTTCTTCAGATACTGAAGCCCTGTTACATAATAAATACCCTACTACGCACAGTCTTTACCAGTATCAAACCCCTGACAGTCACTGAACCTACATTAAGAAATTTAGTGGATATAAGTAGAAAAGTGGGTACTGTTAACACTGTTTACTCTATGGAGAAAGTTTACTCTGTACCACACTGTTTGCGGCAGTGAGATTCTCATGAGAAATAGACCACAGAGTATTAAAAAGCACATAGTGCACTCTGTACAAAAACCTGTCCAAAGAGCAAATATTTACCTAAAATAATCAAGGCTAGAAGGTGCTAAAGTTCATAGTACTTACAGCCTTCGAACTGCGGTGAAAACTATACCGATAGCCCATCTTCAGCAGCCAAACAAACACATGTACATAGGTTAGTACCTGGTGCACACAGTGTTCTATGCTAAGTAGAAATTGTCATGCTGAGACGATTCTAAGTAAGAACTCATGGTTACTTACAATTCTTAGGGTCAGATGTACATCTATGACAATTTGCGAGTCGCAAATTGCTTTCAACTGTGAGTCCCAATTTGTGAGTCATAAAATGCCATGTACAGCAGTGTCTTTGCACTGGTGGAAACTTTTACTGCAGTACCAAAAAACGTGTGTCTGGAACATGATGGTCACAAGCCATCAACTATCCTCTGCACACAGAAGTTTTCTTCAATTCAGAGATTGATGACGGGGTCAATACCTCTGCACACCTATGATTCAGTAGAAGCACATGTGTTTTGTAAACACATTCAGCCACTAGCTGGACACAGGCTATAAAAAATAAGGTTGAAAAGAAATATGGTAGCTACCTGCCGCTATGTAAACTATTAAACAAACTAACACACTCATTGGATGATGTCATAAGTGATATTATCAATATTGATGTCATAGAACATGTCATAATGATTTAATATATGAAGTCATAAGCAGTGCATGGCGGGGACACAAGTTATAGTCAGCTATGCTAAGCATAACTGGTGCATTTTTGTAGTTTTGTTAGCTCAAAATGGTAATGTTGTCACTGACATATTCACCTAGCTATAACATTACTTTAAGCTTAGTGTTTTTTACAGTGAATATACACATATTTAAATATATATATTACTCAGTAGCGGTTGCCATTGGGTAGTTAGAGTTAGGACCACGTTTCCATATGAAATGGAATTTCTGGTTTGCTAATAACCTTATCATTGTTTGACGAATCTTCATGAAACTTTCTAAACAAAAGTTTGATCCAGTTAAGCTCCTTCCTGGAAAGTTTTAGAGTGATCTTTCAAGAGCAGAGGTCTTCAACCTGTGGGGCGTGACCCCTAGGCCTCACTTCTGTTAAAATCCTTTAGCTGCAGTGTAATGTAGTGAGTCTCCTGTGCTGTGAAACTGGAGCCAGGAAAACAAATAAAACAATCCTTCGAGCCAGGGTGCCTGGTTGCCTGAATGAAATGCAAATGTGCCCTATGAGTTATTCTGCAAATGTAAAGGATTCTAGGGAGTGGTTCTTGATTTAATTGCTCAAATCACTCCAAGCATCATGATGGCAAATATTTTTGTCTTTTTTTGGAGTGGTAGTGCAAAGAGTTAACAACTGGGCTGTGAAGTTTATGCTTTTAATCATATTTTTATTTACACACCATTTAGTACGCCTGAGGAGGCGTTGAAGGGGTAGATATGTAAAAAGGTTTTTGCATTAGTTATGGTATTATAGTATTCAAATGTACATTTAGGAAGCACCATTGCTTGATAAAACTATATTAAAATATTTTAGCAGTCTATGTTAAACTGTGTGTAATGTAAGTATAAAATAATGACATACATTTACATTGCTTTCTGTCACATGCTGTGACCTTGTAGCACTAAAAATACACTTCACTATTCTCCACAGCACCAACTAAATTTTATTCTGTCGCTCTCTGGTTACACACAGACCTTTGCAATGCATTAATTAATAGAGGTTTCATAATGTATTACAGTGCATTTCCCACTGAGTAACAACTTTTCAATATATAAATCTTTCATTAAAAGCTACCGATTATTTTATATGTAGCTACCTAATGACGAAACACCTAAAAAACTAACAAAGTATTTTGGGGGTTATTTATGAGAGGCTTGCACCACCGGCGCGTTACTTTTTTAGAAGCTCCAGCAGCACAAGCATCTCAATCATACCTATGAGGCGACAGAAAGTCACCCTGAATGGCTTTGCATAGTTTCATAGACATGGAGTAAGGCAAAGCAGAGTAAGTCACTACGATGCCTTACTCTGGGTCAAGGAGGAGTTCCATTGGCATTGCGGTGGAGTTTCTCATGTAACACCCATGGATTCTGATGATGCCCCAGATTTACAAAATCATGTAAACCTGGGGCTGTTCCAAACCTTAGGCCTCCCCATAGCAGGTTTAACGAGGAGAAATATTTGAATTTCTTCTCTTTTTTTACTCTTCCAATGTGTGCTGCATTCTGTAGCACACATAGGAAGAGGAAAACTCCTCTCTTGGGGTTGTTTTGTGCAGGAAAGTGCCCCTTCCTGCACAAAAACACACAAAAACAATCCTGCCTACATTGGTGCTGGGCAACAATTTGTGCGCCATACCAGTGGAAAAGGACAGGAATGTGCCATATTTCATAAATACGTTGCATTCATGCCCTTTCACATTGGGAAAGGGCAGCACAGTAAGAAATACTTGCAGCGATGCCCTATTCCAATTCTTCATAAATGAGGCCCTTTGTATTAAACGTCCCCTTTGACCAACCCCTCCCACACTCACTTACCTATGGTTTGCTAAACTCTGTTTAATATAATTTCACCACTGTAAAAGTGATTTACTATGGGAATTGGAGGTGTTTCTGGTTGTCAATAGTTGTCAATGATGAGGAGTACCCGGTGATAGAAATATATGTCAGTAGAGGACCCTTACGCCTAATAATGTTTGACAGGGGGGTCTTGGCATCAAACAGTTTGACGACCTCTGTTCTAGAGGAAGCTAAGAAAAAGGGAGAGTCCCAAAATGCATTTTCCCCAAGCAAATTGGAAAATTGAACAGTGATCACGCAAAATGTAGGAACAGAATTACATCAAAGTTGGCAGAAAGCTGGATCTTGCTTTTTGTGATTTAGTGCACATCCATTCAATAGTTTTTGAGAAATTAAGGCTCAAAATGTATGTGTATTTCATACCCCAGTTCCACTGTGGATCCACTGCTGTGGGTCAGTGGATCCTCAAGCACAAGCATGAGTTGTGATTGTCTGGTCGCAACCGAAAGGAAAACTTGAGGCTACCATTTTAGGACTCAGGACTTACACTGTTAAGACGCCAGGGATCATCTTAATGATAATAATTTCCACATGGTAGTCTCTTGTTTATCGATGTTCCATGGATTGTGTAATGATGATGCCTTATTGTCCGTGTATAGAAAGAAACCCAGAAAATCAATGTTATAATCTAATTTTTAACCAAAGTGCATATTTGGTGGCCTAGAAGATTTTGGGCCTGTTTTGCAAACCCCCGGTATTTCATCAGAAGCATCTAACCTCATTCGTAACTCTTGGGCTTCCCAGATATACAATGTCTACAAAATCTGCCTAGTCTGTACAGAGTAGGAGATGCATTGACAAATGTGTTGATCCATTTTGAGCTGTCATCACTCTCATACTGTGGTTTTTAGTGCTATCCGGCATCAGGGTTGATCCTTATGGATGGTTAACACTTATCACTTAACAATGTTTGTGGAACATGTATGAATAGGGTTTTTGCAGAATATCATTTTCAGAATATCATCTGACATTAGTATTGTGTCCCAAGCATTGTTTTCAAAATATTGCCTCATTATGGTAATATAATATTCACACACAATGGGACAATATTTTTATGAACACTATTTATTACTCCATAATTATGTCACACAATATTTTGACAAAGAACCATGAGTAGTCAACAGGCCTGTCAAAAAACATCTCCGTCTCCGAGCATCTTTAACAAGGAATAATTTTTTCCCATTCTCCCACTCCAAAATATCAGGGCTGTCGATGCCAATCCACCTTTCTCTTTGTATATTTTTCGGTCTCACAATGATCTGTTATCTCAAATGTTTTTAGACAAAATTACAAAGCTATTCATTTTAGCTTGTATATAGAGAATATCTGAATTCACAGCTTTGGATGTTTATACTAGACAATTGTATTCCACCTAATTTTGTTTTAATATCTGTGGAGGTACAAAAGTAAATTGAACATTGAATACTTGTACCATTGAGATCAGCCACAATTGTGTGTGGGAAGATAGCTGAAGGATTATGAGAGAAAAAAAGGTCTAATAATGTCCTTGATTACTGGCTCCAGAATCTTCTCTATCTTATCTTGGTGGGTTTGCTGAATTATGATTCTTTCTGACACTGTTTCTTTCAGAGCTGATTCCACAAAAGCTGCATTGTATTTTCCCAGCTAATGTGAGTCAGAAAGTCCTAGCTTTATTGAAGACATGGAGTGGAGTATTATCCCACCTTAGTGTACTTCATGTTCACACCATGTATGCCACCCCAGATCTGTTTTTCAAAATGTTTCACTTTTACTGTTGACATAGCTCACTATTCTCTGTGTTGTTCCAGTGATCCCTCAAAATTAATTGACTCTCACACTATGGAAGTTGCCATGCTACTTGAAATCAGGGATGATGTAGGAAGCTATAACTTGTGATTGCTGGATTGTATTTGTCTTTTTATATTTTTTGCTCACATCCCTTAGAGTTCTGGAAAATATTGTTTTTATTCGAACTCAGCTGCAGTTTAATTATTACAATGGAAAATACACTTAACACTGACCTAGAAGTCTTTATTAAAACCCAGACATTTCAGCACTACTTAAGCCTTGATTACAAGTGCCCAGGAATAATCCTGTTGGTTTTCACCATGGATTTATCGTTAGTTGTTACCGGGGGTCCCGGTAAATACAGCAGTGGAGAATTAATGAGGATTATAAACCTTTGCAGACTAACATGAGAGATTCTAAAAGAGGTTTTGGGTACTTCTAGCAATAGATGAAATACAGATTGGACAGTTAAAGTTCAGTCAGTGAAGGAAGGGTCCCAATTCTATATTCTTCTGCCTCTGTTACACGAGATGTGCAGTTTACTACACTGATTAAAAGCAGAGCATGAAGTATATACCACCACAAATCCATATACCTTCAATGTAGCCGTTATTTTATCAGTCTTTACAAATATTACATATATTTTAACTGCGAGTATGTTGACCATGTGGTTTATTTTCCATATCTGGATCCAGAGGTAACAATGCCATCAAAAATAACTTTGTGAGACATTAAAATAATTTTTATAAAGGTTGATTATTGTAATTGGTTCTGTATGTAACTAAAATTGTATTTGTTTTCTTAATAAAAGAAATGCCAGTCACTTCATATATTTTAGGTTTAAACCTATAATAACCAATAAAACCCCACCAGAAGGGAAATAGCCCTCACCAGTGTAAACATATAAACACTGAAAAAAACCTGCACAACCACAAAATAAATGACATTCAAAGAAAGGAAAAGGAGAGTGGAAGAGTCATTTTTATTTCGTCCTGAATGGGCCAATACAATGTAATTTTGTTATATTAAGGTAGCAGTAAGAAAGACTGTCTTAACATTATTCTGCTTGAGTTTTGTTGTTTAGGAATATCACTAAAATATTGTTTTTTCATAATTTTTTCAATTTTGTGGTCTTTGGCCTAAGGATACAGGGGTTAGAAGCATGTTTTAGGTGTTGTTTATTTATTTTATAAACTGTAGAGAATCAGGAAATATCTAAATCCTATTTAATTTTTTGGCTACGTTTGAGTCTTTCTCTGATTGGAAAAATATAGTTTTCATAAGAATCTTTTTCCCAATATGTACCATCACATTTACCCACAGAGAATGAGTAAAAACCCTTGACACATCAGTCCCCTTTTCTAGTGAGTCAGAATTGATAGTGGGTGAATTGCCAAACACCCCAGGCTTTAAACATTCAATGCAAGGTTTAGTGACAGGTATATGTGAAAAGAATGCAGTCACAAAGCATCTGGAATACTGATGAAAACTTGACACCAGACTTTTGGAAAACCTGGAATGCAGTGTCACTTGGAATGCTGCTGCAAAAAGTTCTTACCAAGTTCAACAAAGATTGGAATGATATTGTTTGTATTTGCAGTGCACCGGCTATGTTTATAAAAAAGTTGTGTGATGGTCTGTCAAAATCGATACCTGAGCTGCAGTGCTTCCCTGTAAGACATCCTTGCCACTTGTTAGAAGGTAATCTGAAAGCATATTTACAATCTTCAGAGTTAATGAAGAATGTTATTGCATTTTTAATCCATTCTGGTGCACTGTTTTGTTATGCGTGGGCACTAAAACACAAATATTTCTAATTTTGTGCTTTGTGTGGAATCAAAGAAAGATTCATCCCAACTGTGTCATTTAGCTGGTGGTTCTCATTCCTAGAGGCCATGAATGCTATATTATCCATGTAGCAACCGTTTACACAACTTTTGCTGAGTGATGGTGCAAACTGCAAGAAATATGAGGTGATTTGAAAAAAGGTACACTGTACTGCATTCTCAGATTTATACAGGAAATCAGGACTGCTGTAGTGGATATAGTAAAAACACTAGAGTCTGAAAACAACCTTGTTTGCCAAGTGTTCAACATAATTCATGTAGATGTGAAACATCTCATTGAGAGTAATATGGGTGACACTTTTAGTGACTTTGGCACTGCAACATGTTCCATGTTAAAATGTTTGCCACTTGGTAAGCAAAGAAATGTTGAGCAATTAGGGAACTTTTATTTTACCATGTATGAGAAATAGCCCTTCACCAACCATGACATTTGAAGTCAATGAAGCCTTACTGTGGTGCTCTGCACAAGTTATAGATCCCTTCCTTAATATGAATTTTTTTCCGGACTTTCAAAACTTCTGCCTCATTTTTGACCGCTTCAATAACTGAGGGCATATGCGCCCAGTTCAAAGCATATGTTGCAGAACCTGTCGCAGAGAATCACAGTCTTCAGGTGTACCAGTATTGGCATGGACAGCTATGGCAGTGGCCAGAGTTAGCAAATTGTGTACTGGCTATTTTGTTGTTGCCTGTCTCAAGTGCCAATGTAGAGTGGGCCTTTTCACAGATAAAAGTTTACATGAGAAGGAAAAAGCGAGTACACATGACCAAAGACTCACTGAAGAAGTATTGTATGGTATACTGAAATGAGTTTGATTTGTAAAAATGCATTTGAAACTCATATACACTGTACGTACACTGTCTATAACCCATGCACTATCTGTGCAGAAAGCGAAAAAGCAAAAACTTTCATGAACACCAGAAAAACACTGTTTTTGTTGTTTTTAATGGTGTGAAAATGTGTACCCACTGATAACCATTGTTTTTTAAGGTATTAAAATCACTGAAACACTGAAAAAAAACCACCAAAATTTACCAAAAATAGAAACTGAAAACAGGAAAGCCTAAGCATGTAATTGACTTAATAGTTCCACTTGTCTGAGATGACTAGATATTTACGCTTGTACACTGTTCCTCTTTTTATTTTGCATGGTTGTACTGTTTCTAATGTACCATGGACTGCTGTATTTTCATATCCACACTATGTTTTTTGTCCCAAGTTCAATCCAACGCTAATCTTTTGTAATGCACCTTCATCTACTGGTATCGAGTTGCATGGATCCTCCAAGAAATCTAAGCATTCAAGAAAAGGAAAACCCTTAATGTTTTCTTAAACTCTATTATTAGTTTAAATGCTTAGGGCCTCCTTACGATGAGGGTCGAAAAGCATTCAGACGGACTCCTTGTCGGAATCTGTTCCAACCGACTCAGGTTCAGTGACTCCAACCGATTGATTACAACGATTCCGAACACCTTTCGGTTAGACTCCCATTGACTTTAATGAGAGCCTGTGTTCTGACTGAAAACAAAGGCTCCCATTTAAAAAGGGGTGGTTGTGGAAAACCTTACACCCTGTCGCAAGCACCCCGCACTGTGCATGGTTGTAAAGAGGTGTACCATGGGTGCTGCTACAGACCCCACCTGGAAGCCTCCAGGTGAAGGAGGGCCTGCTATGGGCCCCCAAAGTCAGTGTCCGACAGCCGTTCTGTGTAAAACAAACCATTTTGGAAAGGCTGTCCGAATCAGACATTGTATATGGCCGGGATGCCTGTCACCCCCTCCCAACACAATCCCCAAGGATAGGAAGACGGACGCAGTTCTGAACTTTTGGAAGGCGGGAGAGAGTTACCCTCCCGGCCGTATTTATTAAAATATGAAACAAAATTAAAACATTAAAAATAACAGTTTCATATCATGTACAATTTTTCATTTATGACATTACGATGCAGACACGTTTATTGGCTAACCTTAACAAATCACTAATACAAAGGTTCTCCTAGCCGAGTCTAAGCATCCTGCAAATGCATACTTTCTAAATAAAAATTGTACATCCTAACATTACGGGCCAACGGCAAGGTCGTAACCGGTGTCAGATCCCTACTACCAGAACTCCCCCCTCACGGTGTGAGGGGCGGGCGCACAGAGGACTGTACCTCTGTGCTAACTTCCAATTTCCCTTGTCTTAGCGGGGGCCCCTTATTTAACTCGACGCCATCTTAATGGTCGTCCGAGGACTCGTGTGAGGTGTCTAGAAGGTAGCGTGGACCCCCCTCCCACCCCACACTGCTTATCACATCCGCCGTCGCGGATATCCTGGCCCCGGGAAATTCGTTGGAGGGGCATCTAGCGGCCTCCTCCCCTGGGAGGGGCCTATGACCGCCTTCTCTTAGGCGACCCCATACTTAGTGGGTGCCGCCTCCCCGTGTGAGGGGCCAATGGCCGCCTCCCCCGGGCGCTCCCATCCATAATGGGTGGCGCCCCCCCTCTAGGGACCTTGAAATTACTGCTCACCGATCATGACCTTACCGCCCGACCAAAAAATAAATACGACGTTTTATACCTATTGAAGAAAGAAAACAAACTTTACATTGCAATATTTATCCTTTTAACTAAACATTCAACACATCTCTCAATTAGACTGTGATACTCCGCTCCACTGGGGAAGAAAAAATGTTATGAAGCAAATCATTTTATTGCAGTACAAACATTGACATCTTTATTAACCACTAAACCAGGAGAGAAAAGATTTATCAAAGCAAATCAATTTTATTGCAGTACTAACATTGCCATAAGGGGCTGGTGGGTGGGTCAAAAATTGCTCCTTGTTCCGTCGAGGGCTCACGTGCAACGAGAGGGTGCAGCTTCCAAGCACAGGAACAAGAGGATGCTTCTTTGGATTGTTGCTCCTTTTATTCCTCTTCAGGGAGGGCGTGTACCCTCCTCCGGTACGCCTACGGGGCGTGGCCAACGGTGTAGGTGTCTAGGACAACCCTTCTTGGGCAGGAAAAAGGCGCGCCCCGGCTACGCCGCTTCGGGCATACCAGCCGAGACACGCCCCCGCCCAAAATGGTTTCCCGGGGGGATCCGGGTCCCCTACCATACGTTCGGGGGGACCAAGTGGTCGCCCCTTTCCATATGGCCGGGATGCCTGTCACCCCCTCCCAACACAATCCCCAAGGATGGGAAGACGGACGCAGTTCTGAACTTTTGGAAGGCGGGAGGGAGTTACCCTCCCGGCCGTATTTATTAAAATATGAAACAAAATTAAAACATTAAAAATAACAGTCTCATATCATGTACAATTTTTCATTTATGACATTACGATGCAGACACGTTTATTGGCTAACCTTAACAAATCACTAATACAAAGGTTCTCCTAGCCGAGTCTAAGCATCCTGCAAATGCATACTTTCTAAATAAAAATTGTACATCCTAACATTACGGGCCAACGGCAAGGTCGTAACCGGTGTCAGATCCCTACTACCAGAACTCCCCCCTCACGGTGGGAGGGGCGGGCGCACAGAGGACTGTACCTCTGTGCCAACTTCCAATTTCCCTTGTCTTAGCGGGGGCCCCTTATTTAACTCGACGCCATCTTAATGGTCGTCCGAGGACTCGTGTGAGGTGTCTAGAAGGTAGCATGGACCCCCCTCCCACCCCACACTGCTTATCACATCCGCCGTTGCGGATATCCTGGCCCCGGGAAATTCGTCGGAGGGGCATCTAGCGGCCTCCTCCCCTGGGAGGGGCCTATGACCGCCTTCCCTTAGGCGACCCCATACTTAGTGGGTGCCGCCTCCCCGTGTGAGGGGCCAATGGCCGCCTCCCCCCGGGCGCTCCCATCCATAATGGGTGGCGCCCCCCCTCTAGGGACCTTGAAATTACTGCTCACCGATCATGACCTTACCGCCACAGGCCGGATAGTTGACCGGCTATCCGGCCCCCCCACACTCCTACTAAAGGTCATGCTTTTACAAAACCCCCTAACCATGCTATGAAGTCTCCTATGAGTAAGACATTCCCCTCCCGGGACAAATGGACCCCATCTTCGAGATACATGTGATCCCCCCGAATACATCCATGCGGAATACAATGCAACTGTCCTGAGTGAAACAACCTACCAAGCTTGTTATTGACTTTCTTTACTGAATGATTCAAAGCTGATACAGAGAGGGCCCCCCACCACACCTTCCTGGGAATCATGTGTGACCATGCTATCGTACACCCCGGAATCCTTCTCGCCAACCAGCTAACAGTAGATAGCACTCGCTCGAGTAGTACTCGCCGACCGAGTGTCACCAAATCATTGCCTCCCAGGTGTACTATGATTACAGACGGCGGTGACCTTGTCCGCTCTAACAGTCCCTCAACAAAACATTGAAATTGGTCAATACAGAGCCCGCCCCTTCCATGGAAGGTCACCCTGCACCCGTATTCCCCAGCCGCGTGAATCATGTCACCTGCTTTGAATACGTCCCCGGCACGCCTCACGTATGAGTGGCCCACGACCCACACCACTCTTTCCTCAGTCGGTGATCTTTGACCACTGGTCCACAGGTGTCGGGTCGACTGCACAGTCCGCCCCGCATAGCATGCTCGCGAAACTGTAAACCAAACAGAAGACAAGAAGCGTGAGCGCATGACATTGGCTTCACAACATGTGCAACCGCACATACCTTTTATAACAGTTCGAGGACCATCGTCCCAATTGTTTCACCTTTTCCACACTCAGACCCCTGGCTGTAGCCTCTGTAGCAGCCCCTATCCTAAAGGAATGGGTCCCAAAATCGCCCGGGTCCAAGCCCGCTGCCGCGATTGCCATTGTCAGCACCCGCTGGAACTGAAACCTAGTCAGTGGGGTGGCGTCGGTGTGTCTCAGCAAGCTTCCCCCCATGCTACCGCCCTTTGCGCTAAATATTCCTCAACGCATTTCACCGGGCACATGGGGGACCCTCGCATGCGCTGGACAACAATACTATCCCCCATAGCACCCTGATCGGTCTTGGACCTGGCTATTGCGACTACCATTGAATCACCCTTGATCAGAATGTGTTCCCGACACAGACCTCCCCCCATATCCTGCTTATTTTTTGCCACCAGCTCGCTCACCCGCATAGCCCCATGGAATGCTAATGCGAAAGCGGCCCGGAACAGCACTGCCTCAGACTGGGAGGAACATGTCGCGGGGAGTACCGACATCAGCAGGGACAACCTTTCTAACCCAATCGGGCGCCTCTCGTCCACTCTATGACCCTCGAGGCGTTGCCACCCACGCAGTGCCTTCTTTACCAGAAAGGATGATGTGGGGTCCTTGATGCCATGCGCCTGTGCCATGAATGCAATGGCGGCCCGGTGCCTATTGGCCGTTGCCGCCGATCGGCCTGCCTTGTAGAGTGCTACTAAAAACTTTAGGACGTACTCCTCCTGCCCCCAATTATCCCCTCCTGCTGGACCCAAAAATGCACAATAGGAACGAAACGCTCCTTCGTATGCCTTCCTTGTCCTGGGGGCTAGGCTTGCTCCCATGAGGTCCTGTAATCCGGGGCACCGAGTAACCAGAGAGCTTCGGGAAATGGTGCTGCCACTAGGTCCGCGGAAGGTAGATAACCCCTGAAGGCCTGCATGTGGGAACGAGAGAGTGCACCAGCCGCCTGGTTCAGCACACCCGGTACGTGCCTCGCCCTAAACTGAACGTTCAGTCTCATGCAAAGTAATACAATTTCCTTCAGTAATCTCAATATCCACTTGCAGCGTGCTGCCTGATTATTTATACATTCGACTACGGTCATGTTGTCAGACCAAAACACCACTGTGCGATCACGAAACTCATCCGGCCATGCCTTCAGAGCCACAAAAATGGGGAACAACTCAAGAAACCCAATGTTACCTGTGAGCCCACTGGTGTGCCACCACGTCGGCCATATTTGTGCCGACCATCGATTACCGAAGATGGCGCCAAATCCCACGCTCCCTGCCGAGTCGGTCCACAAACCCAGCTCGTCCGAGGATGCTGGTGATTTGCTCCACACCACTCGACCGTTGAAATCTGCCAGAAATGCCAACCATATGCGCATATCCTGGCGAACCTCTACAGACAGTCTTGTGCGGTGGTGCCCTTCCTTAAGACCGACCATGGCTTGTGAAATAGAGCGGGAAAAGGGGCGGGCCATTGGTATCACTCTAAGGGCAAAGTTAAGCTGTCCCACTGCTTGCTGTAATTGATGGAGAGTTACCTTTCTTTTGCTAATGCACAGTTCTAGAGAGGCCCTGAATTTCACTACTTTTTCCCTGGGCAAACGGAAGCATCCCTCCACCGAATCGAGCTCAATTCCAAGAAACTCGAGTGAAGTCGATGGCCCCACCGTCTTCCCTGGTGCCAATGGCACGCCAAACCGCTTCATGAGAGTACAGAATTCCAGTAAGGCCTGTGCACATTCCGTGTCGCCGGCTGGCCCCAAGAACAAAAAATCATCTAGGTAGTGCATACTCTGGGTATAGCCCGTGGCTCTGGTGAATGCCCATTGCAGAAAACAACTGAATTTCTCAAAATAAGCACAAGAGATGGAGCAACCCATTGGCATACATCTATCCATGTAGTAGCGTCCCTGAAACACAAAACCTAACAAACGTTGATCCTGTGGGTGTACCGGGAGCAACCGGAACGCTGACTCAATATCTGATTTAGCCATCAGCGCTCCGGGCCCCAGGCGATTCAACATGGCGACGGCCTCATCGAAGGATGTGTACCGCACCGAACAAATACCTGGATCAATCGCATCGTTCACCGAAAGACCCCTCGGAGCCGACAAGTTATGAATTAACCTAAACTCACCTGGGTCCTTCTTGGGGACCACCCCCAACGGTGAACAAACGAAATCAATGACCGGCGGGTGCCTATATGGGCCAGCAACCCGGCCGCGGGCAACCTCTTTTGCAATCTTACTTTCCACCACCGCCGTATTCTGCTGAACTGACAGTTGGTTTTTACACAGTGATTCCCCCCGAAAATCCCCGGCCGGGATGCGTAAACCATACGAGAAGCCGTCCCGCAACACCCCAGCGGAGACATAATCAGGGTATTCGTTTAGCCAAGGGATCATTGCCATGATATCTACGGGGGTAGGTAGCGGTACCCTCTGGTCGACATTAGACCTGTTTGGCCCCTCCTCTACCCCCTGTATCGCCATTCTTGGCTCTGCACGAACACTCAGGGTGTGAAGAGTGTCCGCACCCTGCACACTCATGCCTGAACTTACATGTCCCTTGTGGCCTCGTGCACTTGCCTCTGTTAAAGTTCCAACAAACCCCTTTTCTGCCCCCGTTCCCACTACTCCTCGGTTGGTGGTCACCAGCGGTGCTTGCTCGAAAGGGCGCCGCCGATTGATGGCGGGAGGGCGCCGACCCATTCCCGCCAAGCGAAGACGACTTTGTCACGCCCGGCAGGAGCTGCTTCTGCCAAGAGATGGAGTCGAGACAATCCCACGTCAGAGATGAATCGTGCTCCTTGGCCTTACGAAACTTACTATCGTAACCCAACCATTCATTGCCTTCATACGTTTCATAGAAATCCATTATACGTGTCTGATAGCAGGCCAATTTGGTCAAAACCTCGGGCTTACGTTCCCCCATGATCGCAGTAAACATCGCAAATGCCCTGGCCCAATTTGAGATCGTCTCATCCACCCTGAATCCCGCCATTTTTGCACGCCACACACTCGGGTGCCACAAATCCTTCTGACTTTTAACATACTCCACCTCGTGGTGGTCAGTCAAGAGAGAAAACATATTCACATACTTATCAGCCCAAATCATTTCTTTCGTGGCCAGCGGAATATGTTGGACCACCTTTTCCCTTCTTGAGGGTAACGCTCCCTCTCTCGCCATTGGCAATGGCTGCTTACCCGAATCCATAGCTGGTCCCGCTGTTTTTCCAACGCCAGACGCCGGTCGTTCTGAGGGAACCTGTGGGGGGACAAGAGGGAGACTCGCCTTTGCGGCATCTCTCGATTGCCGCAACTGCTTCATTAGTAACCTGGCCTCTTCGGCCGTGTCTCCTGGTGCCGTAGCACCCTCGGTTTTTTGCTGAGCCATGCGGCTAACTGGGCGGCCAACTGCGGAGGCATATCCTCCTCGTTAGTGGGCGTAACTACAACCGGAATCGGTTGGCCCGCGTCCGGGATCGGAACCGGGGCCTCCACTGGACTAACCGGGCTTGCCGGGGGTGACTCGGGAACTGGGGCCTCCCCCCCTGCCGCCCTATTCCTGGCCCTTTTACCTCTCCCAGCGGGGACTACTCCCAGCAATGCTGGCCCGATTACTTTCTTCGGTCTGCCCGTATTGTTCATTGCCGCCATCTGTTTTTTCATGCTTGCCATATCCTTCATTAACATGCGAAGCATCTGGTCCGTCCCTGCCTTCTTTCCGGCCTTCTTGCCAGGCATCGTTGTCCGGTATTCAATCCTTGTTGCTCAACGAGGTCCTGGATCCGAGGGTACGGAGTCGCTGAAAGAGAAACACACAAATTACAAGTTCTCAAAAATTGCTCCTTGTTCCTTCGAGGGCTCACGTGCAACGAGAGGGTGCAGCTTCCAAGCACAGGAACAAGAGGATGCTTCTTTGGATTGTTGCTCCTTTTATTCCTCTTCAGGGAGGGCGTGTACCCTCCTCCGGTACGCCTACGGGGCGTGGCCAACGGTGTAGGTGTCTAGGACAACCCTTCTTGGGCGGGAAAAAGGCGCGCCCCGGCTACGCCGCTTCGGGCATACCAGCCGAGACACGCCCCCGCCTAAAAAATGGTTTCCCGGGGGGATCCGGGCCCCCTACCATACGTTCGGGGGGACCGAGTGGTCGCCCCTTTCCAATAACGCGGTCGGAAACATGGTCCGCAGACCTGTATGATTTGGCTCTGACCGACTCAGAGTCTCTAAATACCAGTCGGAACCGAGTCGGAAAGACCAAACGGTTACCTTCTATCATAATCGGTAGGTCGGAAAGGTTTCTGAGTTGGTCAGAAACATGGGTTCTGACACGGGTTAGTAATATCTGACTGTGGTTCGGAGACTTTACGAACAACATCGTAATGAGGACCTTAATGTGTGTAGGAAAATGATCCTATAGCTGCACCCTAACAACTTGCTCCCACAATCTAAGAGTTCTCCTGGGGGCATATGCTTAACATCTCATTCTCTAATGTGCAAGAATCTTCCACTAGTGCACATCTTGAGATTGAATTTACCCTGACTTTTCCAAGCAACAAGTGTATTGTCTTCAGCATAGAAGAGATATGAGCTTTGTTTGCTACTCCAAGGAACACCTAAGCAACGTGGTTATGTGATCTCTATAGGCAGTGTCTTGGTTTTTCTAAAAACACAGATATTTGCACTAATACAAATGAGACCTGTTGATAGCCTGGGCTATAAAGGACCTCTCCTTTTTCCAAGGATGGGGCAAGAATTTTAACATAAAATCCTCTTTTTATAGACACTAATTAACCAAACTTTCATAGTGAGATGTTTGCCAAAGCAAAAGTGCAGGAGTCTGCCTTAGTAGAAACCTGAATCCTGAACGGGAGATAGTGTGTACACTGCAGTGCTCAGAGTCCAGAACCAGGATGCCCGAGAGCCCGCTCTCAAACGCTGCACAGCCGGCAATCAGTACCTCCGCAGCTGCTGTTAGAGCTGCGATCCACTCTCTGACTCCAGACAAAAGGGGGGCTATTCCCTCCACAGAAAGAGCTTGCATTTCTGGGTGCCGGGGAGCTGGGGTTAAATCATCTTAGCCAGTTTCATATCACCCCTGTGGGAGCCACCTACTACTGTTTCACACGGCCGCCATCTTAGCTTGATAATGCCACCAAAAGCTAACACTAGAGGAAGGGGGAGCACCGTGCAGGGGGCCCCCTTGGCTCACCGAGAGGAGACGCGGTGGAGACAGATTCAACACCTGTGGTGGTTCAGGAGAGAAGGCGAAGGCTCCGTGCAGAGAATCTCCAGGACAGGAAGGGGAGGGGCTTGGCTCTGCAGCCCCAGCCGCAGAGGACCGTCATGAATCTGCTCCGAGGACCACAGTCTGTTTGGATGGAGGAGCAGGCAGGGATGGGAAGCCAGAGATGGAAAATTACCAGTAAGCCACCACCGGGTACTGAGGAGGTGCTGCATGATGATGCCAAGCCATTGACACATGGGAGAGTAACCAAGACTTTACTAGCACTTTCTCCAGAGCTAAAGTGGGGCAATGAGTCACCCAGAGTGCCAGGTACCCCGATAGAAACCCAGGGGAGTGGTATAGAAGCCGCATTAGCCGGAGCTGGCAGCAGTGAAAGTGTAGGGCTTTCCGTGAGTGCCGACACCGACCCCACTATAGAAAATATAATTTCTACAACTATCCCTAACCCAAGCTTTGAGGGGGAGAGGCTTCCCCCACGTAATGGAGTTGATCCTGCCGCTCGGGTGTGCCCACAGTAGTAGGGAAAGCCCCAGGAAACCCCGGGGAGAGTCTGACTAGTGTCACTGGAGAAGGCAAAGGCCAGCGAATATCCAAAGGCCCGGGCCCAAGAATCAATGGGTCCGAGAATGGGGCGGAGAAGGAACCCACTGGGCCAAAAAAGTACATAGGATGCCAGGGGAAAAGGACGTTGGTTCTGAGGCAAATGACTTTTATTCCTGGTCAGATGCTACCTGGTCCGGTTTGGAGTCCGGGTCTAACATCGAATTCAGTGAGGACACTCATTCAGACAGAGGTATTAGTGGCAGGCGAACCTCTCAGACTACCCGAAAGCCAACCATTAGGGGTCATAGAGCAGACAACATCAAAACGCACGAGCTAAGGTGGGATTATTCCCTAGGGGACCAATTGGTAGGGGTCGAAAAAGGAGCGGGAAACTTCTCAACCAAGGAAGCTGCTGTAATCCAGTCTCCCTCTACATTGGAATCAATTCTTTAGTGCGTTGTGACACACCGAGAGGAGGCTCGAATGGAAAGTAAACATGCACAAAATGTAGCCCGGAAACTCCAGGGGGCCGTTAGAAAAGTCGGCAGAACATGTAATAGTATTTGCGACCGGATGACTGAAGTAGAGTCCAGAACCACAACTCTAGAGGAGGACCTTGCTGGCTCAAAGGGGCAAGTGAAGGCACACGAGGCACAACTCATAGATATTCATTGGAAGCTCCAAGAGAGCTTGAATCGTCAAAGACTAAACAATCTACGTTTTCTGGGTGTCCCGGAAGGAAAAGAGGGATCAGATACTAGAGAGTTCATGGTGCAGTTGCTGCAAAAAGCCTTTCCGGATTTAGAAGGCTGGAGCTGGTCCCAGGAAATCCAGAGGGCACATCGAGCCCCATTCAATATACGTCAACCAGTACACCCCGATGCCAAGCCCCGGGTGTTCTTAGTCTATTTCGGGAACTTTTTATTGAGGCAACACGTGTTCGGAAAGGCCAGACCGGATGCACAACGAGCGGCGGACGGGTTCTCGTTCTTTACCAGGCCCGACTTTTGCCACACAACTGTGGAACGCAGGTGGCGTCTGCGTCAAATGATTCCTCAGTTCCAGGAGAAGGGGGCTGAAGCCTTCCTACTAAACCCAGCCTGACTGAAAATCGTTTGGAAGGACCGGGTCAGAGTCTTCACCTCAGAAATTAAGGCTAAAGAGTTTTTAGATGGTGGAGGCAAATAAACTCTGAGTGGATCCATGGCCCATGGCCTAGGGTACCTCGAGGACTACAACATTTAAGCAAGCCTGACTAGGATTCAGTTATACGACTGTCCTTTTCTTTTTTCTCCCTCACCACATTTCTATCGGACCTAGTAACTGTAGTTGGGTGCGGGTGGGTGTAGGAAGGACGGCGGTCTAGAATTGGGGGGGTGATTGAACTGAGGGGCTAAATCGTTGCTCCTTTTCTTTTTCATATTCAATTTTTTATATATATCACTCTAGTGGGAGCTCACCATTAACCATCACCCACAGACCAAGGCAGGTCTGTTGCTTCATGACACAAGGTGGGCAAGTGGGTTGTGGTGGGGAGGGGGGTGCCAGGGGTGGAGTGGGAGGAGGGGCGGGGGAGAAAAAACCAGAAAAAAATTCAGGAAGGTAAATTGTTGTACTGTTAACAAATTCAGGGCGAGATGTGGCCTGATGGCTTGGTTTATAAAGAAGAGTAGGTGTAGCAGGGTCCAAGGGAAATATCGAGATGGGTAAGCTAACTTTGTGTACGATTAACATAGGGGGGCTGAACGATCGATGGAAGAGAGATAGGACTGGGGAAGCTCTGCGATCTCTGGGTCTGGATCTTATTTGTCAGCAAGAGACTCATCTCCCTTGGCAGAAGAGAGGTCTCAATTATATTCCATGATTTACACAAGTAATCTGTTCTTCAAGGTCCTCTAATACTAGAGGGGTGGCAATTCAGGCTCCCACCTAGCAAACATACATTATCTGACAAATGGGGCCGGTGGGCAATAGCCTCGATTCCCAGCTTTGTCAAACTCTGCACCATCTATGGGTGAAACCTAGATGATGCAAATTTGTTAACAGAATTAGAGGTAGAGCTTGCTACCTGGCCCACCACATTGGTAATCTGTGGGGATTTTAATATTCATATGGATGCAAGGGAGGGGTATCAAGGCAGGAAGCCACAAGTTTTTCATTCCGTCCAGGCGCTAGCCGATAGTCATGGGTTGGTAGACATTTGGTCTGTAAAAAATTCAGGAGACCCAGGATACACATATTACTCCTGTCCACACAGAAAATATGTAAGGTTAGATTATTTTTTTATCCCTATTTCATTAGTAGAAAAAGCTCAGATAAGGAGGTCACCCAGGGCTCTCTCGGACCACAACCCCCTGGTCCTGGACCAATTGATTTATTGATCATATAAAGCAATGGACAATCCAGTTTTTTTAATGAAAATAGGTACAGTACATCAAGGGAATTTGTGTGGGATGCTTATAAATCAGGGCTCAGAGGGGAGATAATTAGTTTTGCAAGGTTTCATAGGAAAAAAAACAGCAAGAGTTCATTGGTCTGCTGCTACAGGAATTGAGCAGATTTGAGCAAGAACATATGGTGACTATCACCCAAAAACAAACTCAGCAGCAACTGGAGATCGAATTAAAAGTAATCAGCACTAAAGCTAAAATAAATGGGGTGTTTAATCAAGCTATAGCCGAAAGGTTTCAAACTGGCCGACAGGATCATTATGAGTACGGGGAAAAGACAGGGAAACACTTTACTCTTAGGGTTAGACAAAGAATAACGGCATGCAATATTACGAAGCTGAAAAGGAAGGATGGTACAGCCTCTAATGAACCCCAAGAGATAGTGGGAATTTTTCAAGATTTTTACCAAGATATTTACAAGTCCAGGTTCCAAATCCCAGGAGATATTCTACTGGAAGAAGTGAAAGAGGTATTGTTGTCTATGGCTTCAGGGAAAGCGGCGGGTCCGGTCGGGCTCCCCATGGTAATTTATAAATTACTCTATAAGGAACTAGTCCCTCTGCTGTGGGATCTGTTTTTAGCAGTTTAGCAGAAAGGTATTCCACCTAAATCATGGAAGGAGGCCAGCATAGTTATTTCTTTTAAAAAGGGGAAGGCGGCAGATGATCCGGCCTCCTACAGACCAATCACGTTGATAAATGCTGACGAGAAGCTATATTCCAAAATTCTAGCTAGGAGGCTATCTAAGATCATTGACTCCCTGGTAAGTCCGTGGCAACACAGCTTTATCCCCAGTAGAAGTACCACTGATCACATCCAAAGGGTAATCTCTCTATTTAATATCGCAGAGACCTCAGGGAAACATATGGCACTAATACTATTAGATGCGCAAAAAGCGTTCAATCAAGTGGAATGGGGGTACCTCCAGCAGAATCTGAGATCAAATGGCTTTGGACCGCGCATACTCACTGCATTAAGAGCTATGTATGTTCAACCATTTGCAAAAATACAATTGATGGGGCAGCAGTCAGGTCAGGTTAAGATCGAAAGAAGGACAAGGCAGGGTTGCCCCTGTTCCCCTATCCTTTTTGCATTGTACATAGACCCATTAATTAAAACTATTTTAAATGATCCGGTGATTCTGCCTGTGGGGGTCAGGGGATTTAGTACCAAGGTTTTAGCTTACGCAGACGACATCGTGATAGTCACCTCTGACCCCCAGGTGTCAATAGCAAGAATTGAAATTCTGTCTCTGGAGTTTGGGGAGGAATCTGGCTATGGGCTAAATACTGATAAAACTAAGATCGTTTGTTCGAAGTCAATTCTGTGGCAGGATCCCAGGAGGTCTAGTGTGGCAACCTATTTAGGGATTTCAATTGCAGCAGATGTTGGCAATATTTGGAATATCAATGCAGACCCTCTCCTTAGCAAAATTAGTGCTGATTTAAAAAGAATTGATAACCTGCATCTATCTAATATTGGCAGGGTAAACGTCATAAAAATGACCATGTTTCCTAAAAAAATGTATTTGTTACTTTGTGTCCCACTGGAGCCTTCAAATCTTTTTTTTTTAAAAGGTGAGGCGATTTTCTCACAGTTTATCTGGGTGTTTGGGAAAGTTATGAGATCCTTGAAAATAATGTCCCTTCCTCAAAATCGAGGGGGCTGGCTTCTCCGTACATCTTATATTACTATTGGGCTATTATGCTCCAACAAATGACAATATTATTTAGACCCAGGTCTGCAACACACGACGTTGAGACTCCACCATCCATCTTTGAACTGGCTATAGGTAATCACGCTCCAGTGCTATTTCTTAGACAGCTTGAGAGTAGCTATTACAAGAAGACTCGTTTCAAACCTCTCAGAGCAGCATGGAGGGTGTGGCAAAGAACCAGCAAACTACTAAATATTCCTAGAAGTTCATCAATATTTGTTATTATGGCGTTCATCATTTTTTTCAGACTTCCTATTTGATAAAATCAGTAGCAAGTGGGTACAGGCGGGCATTAATTCTGTATGAGATATTTTAAACTCCTTTGGTATTATGACATTCGCTGAGATTCAGGATCGATTTGAGATAGATCCACAAAGCCTGTTTAAATATTTTCAGGTAAGGGAAACAACTAAAACCGCTATGTCACATCTTATCTCCCATTCAGGGGTCCCACTGCTAGACACTCTTACACGCAAACAACCCCAAGTAAAGGAAGTGTATGCTATGCTGATGGAAGCTAGCGATTACGATATTGTTAAAGTAGAAAGTGCATGGGCAGTTAAACTAGGAAATCAAGATGTTGACATATGTAGATCTTTAGAATTGTCCAATAAGGTTCTTTGTTCTTTTAGTGGCCAATTTAAAGGCTCAGCACTTTAAAACTATATATAGATTATATTTTACACCGGCCAAACTTTGGGCATGGGGGAAGAGGGAATCTAACGAATATCCAAGATGTGGGCAAGGTCCTGATGAGATGATTCATATGTTTGCAGAGTGCCCTGAATTGGGAAGGGTAAAACAGGGGATTGACACCTTCCTGAATAAGACCATAGGACGATCTGACTTATTAACTCCAACTTTAATTCTTTTTGGATGGGATGATTCCCTGCAGCTAGACCCAGCTCAAGTTAATTTTAGTTTTTTGGTTATAGCCGCTCTGAGTATAATGATCGCTTCAAAGTGGAAGGATAAGGATCCTCCGACATTTCAGGCATGGTTTTCTAGATTGTTTCACATATTTAATCTGGAGATGACACTATACAACTGTAAGGGGAATAGAGCCAGAAGAAAAGGGCTACAAATCCGGGGGGCTCTGGTGGAGTTGCAGGGGAGGGGTGGGGAAGCGTTGTGGTAGAGTTTGGAAATGTCTATATTTCTGTATATATTATAAGTGTTCTTGCTGCCATTTCTCTTGGACCCACTGCTTCTCTTTTTTTTCATCTTTTTTATCCGCTCTCTTGCTGATTGCGTTTCTATCTCTTTCTTTTTATCTTTTTTCTTTTTATTTTTTGCACTCTTCTATTCTCGCTCAAACAAGTCTATCATGTTGTTACTTTCCTGAAAAAAAAATAAAAGAAAAAAAAATAAACCTGAATCCTATGTTTGCCAACATTCAGATAATTCAAACAAAAAAGAGTGCCCGAACCCTCAAGTCTTGATATGACAATTATTTGATGAAGACCAAGTGCAAATTCATGAAACCTGGTGAGGTACTTTTATTTATACCCATCACTCACATTTTATACTTTTTTTGGAATTATTCTTTTAGGCAGAAATAGATACACATTTATACCATCGCAAAACTAAACGATAATGACAGAAAGTAAATCAAAAAGAACATCAAAATAACACAGAACATTACACATTAAAAGGTTCATTTCATCAATGTTTACAAATCAATTCCTGTTTAAAGACAAACAAAGCAACGTGAAAGCAAGAGCAGAAACAGTGTATATTCCTTAGGCAATGAATCACTCAATGATGTGATTATCTCTTCTGGATATGCCAACGCGTTTCAGGTTCGAACAACCAGTTTTCGAACCCTCATCAGGGCTTTGTTATTTGTCTGTGTGGAACACAAAAACAATAAAGTTTTGTTGAGAACCTGTGTGCCTCGGAGCTACTTCTCTTACTCAGAAGAAACATAAAAAATATGTACCTGTATATTTCAGGCTCGCGATTTCCAATGGTGGACCTGGGGAACGATGCTTCAAGCTTTACTTCTAAAGTAAGTGAAGCAAGGACTATATGAAGAATTTTGGCAATATTTCTTTACAAACACTCAAGTGCACGTGTATTGATTCTACCTACCTCCATGTGCACCGTCCGACGCCTCTTGGAGGGAGGAGATTGAAATCACTATGTTGGGGATCCTGATTGGAAAACAAGAGGAAGTTGTTGTACAATCATGTTGACTTTTCGGTGGATGAATATGTATTCATTGAAATGGCCCCATACCTTACGTCTTCATCCTGGATTAAGAAGACATTTCGGGTCTCTTTCATTCAATGGCGGTTTGTTTATACAGGACAACCTGACGGGAATTTAAAAACTGATCAGAACAGGCACATAGGTATTAGTTGTCACTTATCTTTGTACTCTTTTTCAATTTTAGAGTACAAAACTACATTCCTAGTTTGTGTTTTGTAGCGAGTGCATCAACAACAAATACAAACACAGTTTTATTATTCTTAGGAAACTGTTTACACTTTGCAATGTCTTGAGCAAAGTTTGCAGGTGTCATTTTCTATATCTTGTTCATCTACACCTCCAACTACCAACTCTTAATTTTCCCAAACGTTTTCCTGGACCAGGCACCTGAAACTGAATACCTTCATAAACTTTCTTTTCTTCTGCTAATGTCCCATGCAATGAAGTTATATTCATCTCTCCTAAACATAAAGCAGGAGTCTTGACACAGTTCTCACCAAAGTTCGTATTTTGGAGTGATGAACAGCTAACATCAGGACAACCTGACAGGAATTTAAAAACTGATCAGAACAGGCACATAGGTATTAGTTGTCACTTA